>NW_027206108.1:170000-430000 GCF_024711535.1 Dipodomys merriami
GCTAAGATTACAGGCGTGAACCATAGCCAGTGCCAGGCTATTTTTAATATTTTTAAATTATTTATTTATTTTTAATGTTTTTTTTTGCCCAGCATGGGGCTTGAACTCATATCGTGGCAACTCTGCCTCAGCTAACATCAACCTAGGCTGGGATGGTGCAGCCTCTGGACCCACAGCCCATCCTGGGATCCTAGGACTCAGGGGCTGACAGGAAAACAAAATGAAAACGGCACCAAAAAGAAGCCAGGAACCACCTACGGATAGCAGTTTCTTGGTTTTCCTTCCTTGCATGGTGACGATCCCGGGTCCAAAAAACACTGCTGCAACTTGTAGGTCACCTGACATTGCTGAAGGCTGACGGGCTGTCAGCGAAGCCATAGGCCAACCTGGACACCTAAGCCCTGAGTTTGAATCCCAGTCATGCTACTTACAAAGGGCTGGAGAGCCTAGGAAACTATTGCTTGTCCATAGGAACGTCAGAGAAATGTGATCAATGCATGGTTGGATGAGTAGTTCATCAATCAGTATAGTATAAATTTAGACCCAATAATCACAGAACATAGATTGATTTTCATGCATACTTTATTATGCATTAAAAGAATACTATTCAGTAAAGACCTGAGAATCTGTACGAACGTAGTATATGTCATTTAATTCCACATAGACATCATTGACAGTATCAAAATATCTAAATATATATTTATCTGTATACCATCGTCTGAATAGAAAGGTACTGCTATTTTGGCCAAACCTGTGGCTCCATCCCAGGTCCTGGGATCCACTTGGCAGCTGAATGGGCTAGAGACGCCATGCTGACACTCACCAATTCATGAATTGGGACTTCTAGGCCCTCAGTTCAGGTGCCAAAAATTTCATCTCGGAGTAAGATTCCAAGTGAGACACCTGTTTTCCATTTCTGTGCAAATGCTGGGTGTCAGGTATGATGTACATAATATGTGTGCAAAACTACATGCTATGGAATAGATTGGAAGAAATGTAATAAATGATATAGGTGCACTCACAGTCCATAAAATAAATGTTAATTCAATCAATCAGTAATAATATATAATGAATCACTCCAACAAACACGATACAGACTGAATATATAGATGTAAATATAAATCACATATTTAAAATGTCTATAAATGTTATATTTTGTGGGCTGGTGCTTGAAATCAGGCCTAGGGAAGAGTTGAGAAGTTCATGCATGATTCACATAGGAAATGATAGGCAAGACCTCTGGCACAACAATTATTTTTAATTAAGATTTTCACGAAATGTGACAATAATAATTACAATCGGTAAATCGAGGAATTGGGAAAGATCCAAGAATTGGTAGTCACATGGTAGATAGGATTCCAACATAGCTTGCCACATCTTCTCTATACAAATAGGTACTTATTAGCATACTAGCTTCAGCTTTTGAAGGGATGAATATGGCTGACAAACCCCACCCCGGAGCTCAATCTCAGGTCCTGGGTAGGGCCTAGATCTTTAGTAGCTCAAAAGCTGTTGTGCTCATATGGACCCTTTAGAAAGTTGGGCCTGCTAGGCCCAGAGTTCAACTCCCAGCAATGCCAAAAGGTTCATCCTGATGTGAGAAACCAATCCTTACAGCTGTTTTCCTGTCCTGTGAAACCCTGGGCCTCATCGAGGATGGAGAATGCTATATAGGCAACTCTATAGCCATTGGAAGATGTTGTCATCCATGGCAACACAGATATACCTGCCACCATACTCAATAAAATACACAATACATCCATGAATAAGACTCAAAATTAAAATATAATTACAACAAAAGTAAGATGCATACCACACCTGTATGTAAATAGAGATCCTGTGTTTAAAAAAGGTAAGCTTGTTATTTTGTCCACTGCTGGGGCTTCAGATCAGGCCCAGGAACAGGCCTGATGTTCTAGTCTTCAGGGATGATGAGCTTCCCCTTCCCCCACAGTGCAACGGGGTTACCCATATCTGAGTTCAAATCCCAGGCCTGACAAAAGATTCATCCTGATATCAGAAGCCGCACTTTACACCTGTTTTCCTCTCCTATGGAAGTCCTGAGTCTCAGCTCGGATGGAGAATGAATGCATAGGCAAAACTATAACCATGGGAACAGGTCATCATCCATGTCAGCAGAATTATACCTGTCACCATACTCAGTAAAATAAACAATACCTCCATGTATTAGACACAAAATAAGGAGAAGGATTGCACCAAACGCAAGATGCTATCCACACATATATGTCAATCCATATCCTATGATTCAATTATGAATTTATGCCTATCTTGGCCCTCACTGGGGCACAACCTCAGGTCCTGAGAATGACTTAGCTCCTTAGTTGCTCACAGGCCGGTTTCTTGACCTTGACTCTTTTGCCATTTGGGCCTGCTAGGCTCTCAGTTCAAATCCCAACACTGCCCAAACATGAATCCTGATGTGATAAGCCCATTGATCCACCTGTTTTCCTGTCCCCAGAATGTCCTGAGTCTCTGCTAGGATGAAGAAGGTGTAGGAAACTCTAGAAATGGGAATAGGTTGCCATCCAAGTCAGCACAGTTATATCTGTCATCATACTCAATAAAATACAAAATGCATCCCTGACTAAGACAAACAATAAAAAGAACAACTACACTGAAAACATGATGCATTCCACACATGTATGTAAATAGAGATCCTATGTGTAACATAGGTGGGCATATGATTTTTGCCTGAGCTGGAGCTTCAATTCAGGCCCTGGTACCAGGCCTGACCTTGTAGTCTTCAACGATAGTGAGCTTCTCCTTCCCCCACAGTGCAACAGAGTTACCTAGACCTGATTTTACATCCAAGCTCTGGCAGTAAAATGGCACGAATTCTGAGCTAGGGTGCTTCATTCATAATTTTTCAATTTTTCAATATTTTTTTTGCCAGACCTGGGGCTTGAACTCAAGTTGTGGCAACTCTGCCTCAGGTCTGATCATCCTAGTCTGCAGCCTCTTGACCCACAGCCCATCCTCAGATCCTAGGCCAAAGTTTGTAGGAAAAAATAAAAAACCAGAGGAGAAAAAAGCAGCGGGAAGTTCCACCTGGCACTTTTCGGTTTATTTTCATTTGAATATCGACCATGGTGAGACCCAATCCCGTGGACTACAGATTGAAGGTGACCTGGTGTGGCTGAAAGTCTGCTGGCTGTCGGGGGAACCATAGGACGATCGGGCAACAGAGGCCCCGAGGTCAAATCTTGGTCAGCTATCCTACATTGAAGGAATGGCAGGAGTTCCTGAGATACTCAATTCTGGACTGAGGAAGAGCCGTGAAATATGATCAATCTCTTCCTTGAATGAGTAGTTCCTGAGGATTCGAGTAGGAAATGATAGTCAAGACTCATGGGGTATCAATGATTTTTAGTGAAGAGTTGATGAAGCATGACCATAATCATCACAATCATTAAATGGAGGCATTGGGGAAGATCCAAGAATCGGTAGTCACAGGGTAGATTGGATTCCATCACAGGTCACCATCTCTCCTACTCTATATGTACTTATTTGCTTACTACCTTCAGCTTATGAATGGATGACTATTGTGCTCCCCCTGCCTTACCCCTGGGACTCGATCTCAGGTCCTGGGAATGGCCTAGCTCCTTAGTAGCTCACAGGCTGGTGTGCTTATGTGGACCCATTCGCCGACTGGGCCTGCTATGTGCTTAGTTCAGATCCCAGCAGTGCCAAAATACTCATCCAGTCAGAAGCCAGATGTTGCACCTGTTTTCTTGTGTGAGTCCTGGGTTTCAGCTAGAATGGAGAATGCATGGGCCACCCTGTGGCCATGGGAAAAAGTTGTCATCCATGTCAGCCCAGTTACACCTGTCATATATACTCAAGAACATACATAATACATCCATGAATAGCATACCAAATAGAGAGGATAACTACGCTCAATGCATGAGGCAGTCCACTCACAGATGTGAATATACATCCAATGTTTCAATGATGCATGGAGTGCGGGGAGCCGGGCAAACGCAATTAGACTCTGCCCACTCCTTTGCAGCTTTGAGGTAAACAACTCCATATTAGGCAGTGCTTGGCGGGATGGTGGGTCCTGGGCTTTGCGCATGCGCGAGCCACGTAGAGTCCCCAGCCAATCCCGTGGCACTTGGTGATGGTGAAAGGCAGACGACCAATAGTAGAACGACACATGTCCCTATTCCCTATATAAGCGGCCATTTTTTGTGCGCTCTCTCTCGCGCTCAAGCTCTCCTACATGTAAGAAGGCTCTCCAGTAAAGTGTGATCTGAGAAGACTCCTGGTGTGGTGGTCGTTCTTCCTCGCTGGTTGAGAAGGCATTCGCCGCAAGTGGTGCCGAAACCCGGGACCCACAAGAGAGGCTGAACAGGAGCCAGAACTCAACACACGGAGAGGAGACGTCGGTAAGTATACCCCGGTATGTTGTTTACTATAGATTACTGGTTGCTTGCGTTGCTTCTTCCTTTGTGGTTTGTCTTTCTGGTGGTTCTCTGTGCTTGCCTACGTTGTGGGGAGCCTGGGAAGGTGTGCCGCTCTTAATAGCCTCACGCCTTAAGGGGCGCACCATGGGCAATAGTCAGGGGACCGTTTGTGGACCAGCGGATTTTTACACTCCCTTACAGACTTTGTTAAGGCAGCGAGGGCTAAGAGTGTCCAAAGGCACCGTTAAAAGGGTTCTGGGCGATTTCCATGAACATGTGCCCTGGTTCGCGGTTTCCGGGGACCTCACTCTTCCTTGCTGGGACAAGTTGGGTAAGGACCTAACTAGGGCCCAGGAGGAGGGTTAAGTAACTGGTGCAACCCTTCCCCTTTGGCGGATGGTGCGCGCCTGCCTCGAGGAGGGAGGGTCCGATTTAATTCAGGAGGGATGCAAGGCATTAATGCAGCATCAGGATAGTGTATCGGAGTCAGCATCAAGTAAAGGGGAGGAAAATAGGCCAAAAAGCAAAAAGGAAAAAAGACAAAAGGATCCTAAAGAGTTAAAACAGGAGGGACTGCAGCCCTCACAAAAGGAAAAGGAAAAGGAAAAGTGTCTTAGGGACGACCGCAAAGAGGTCTCGAGGGGACCTCTGTATCCTTCTTTGGAGGAATTTTCAAACCGGTTCTCAGCCCTACATGTGGAAGGGCAGGACCAAGAAAACAGTGACCCTGTGGGTGACTCTGAGGAGGAAATGTTAGAGGAGGAGGGAGAGCAGCTCGATCCAGCTTAATGTGAGGACTTAGAAAAGGCTGAGGCTGAGTATGAGGCAAACAGATATGGGGGGTGGCGTCCCCTAGGGGTGGGAGTACCGCAGCAGCCAGGAAGAGGAAACGGAGCTGGCTTTCGCCCGTCAGCCCCCCCCCCCCCCCCCCCGCCATACCCGCTGGCAGGGAGGAGTCACTTTATAACAGGAAGCACATGGTCGCGGCTGGCAGCCGCCTTCCCGGTTTTTGAAAATCCAATTACTAATGAGAGGAGTTTTGAGCCAGTTTCCTACTCCCAGCTTAAGGATTTAGTTGAGGCAGTCCGGACTTATGGAGTGACGGCTAATTATACCACTGCCCTGCTCCAAAGACTGACCGTTAATGCTATGACGCCCACGGACTGGTTTGAGGTAGCCCGTACCTGTCTTAATCATGGGCAATTCCTCAATTTCCAGTCTATTGTTCAGGACAAGGCTCAAGCCCAATACAGACAAAATGTCCATGACGGACACCCGGACTGGACCGTAGATATGCTTCTCGGGCAGGGACCCTTTGCTGTAGATCAAATAGGATATCCCTTTGAAGTGTATCGACAAGTGAATACTCTTTTTTACAAACCCTGGCGAGCCCTCCCAAATAAGGGAGAGACGGCCGGCAATCTAACAAAAATCACTCAGGCCCCTGATGAGCCATTTTCTGATTTTGTTGCCCGTATGCTAGAGACAGCTGAGCGGGTGTTAGGAAATCTGGAAACAGCCATGCCATTTGTACAACAAATCATTTTTGAACAAAGCACCAAGGAATGTCAGAGGGCAATTACCCCAGTAAGAACTCAAAGCCTAGAAGCTTGGTTAAGGACCTGCAGAGAAGTGGGTGGCCCCCTGACCAATGCGGGGCTGGCAGCTGCTATCTTGTCAGCTGCCAGGGCCGCAAAAGATAATAAAGGAAAATGATGTTTTCGGTGTGGTCAGTTGGGACATTTTAAACGGCAGTGCCCACAAAATGGTGGTCCTGCGCGAAACACGCCCAGGCCGCCAAGGACTCCAGGGGTGTGTCCTCGTTGTAAAAAGGGGAAGCATTGGGCCAACGAATGCAGGTCAGTTAGAGACATCAATGGACATCTTATCCCCCAAATTATTCCAAACACTGATTCGGAACCAGAGCCAAAAAAGGGGAAGAAGGGCTCTCGTCCCCAGGGCCCGAAAATTTATGGGGCATTTCAGACTCCGGCTCCCGGACAGCACCCACAACAACCCCCCAGCCAAAAAGAGCAACCTCAGGCACCGCAGGGTTGGACCTCTGTGCCACCTCCGGACTGGTATTAACACAGCAGATGGGAGTCCAGATTGTGGAGACGCACATGACAGGACCCTTAGATGAAGGCACTGTAGGAATAGTTTTAGGACGCTCCTCCTCCACAATGAGAGGATTAATAATTTTCCCGGGAGTGATTGACCCTGACTATACGGGGACTATCAAGGTCCTCTGCCATGTCCCCCATGGAGTGGTGTCCATTTCTCCCGGGGATAGAATCGCACAGCTCCTGCTTTTGCCTTCTCTTCATGGCAACTTCCCTGCTAAGGAGATAAAGAGAGGAGATAAAGGGCTAGGCTCCACAGGAGTCGACCTTACATGCCTGTCCATAACTCTAGACCAAAGACCCATGCTAACTCTCCAAGTGGAAGGGAGAAGATTTGAGGGACTGGTGGATACAGGGGCAGATAGAAGCATCATCCAAAGAGGGGAGTGGCCAAAGCAATGGCCAACTCAGAAATCCTCCCAGACATTGCAAGGGCTGGGCTATGCTGATGCCCCACAGTTAAGTGCAAAAGAATTGACTTGGAAAACGGACGAAGGCCAGGTTGGAAAAATGCAGCCATTTGTGGTAGACGTCCCTGTCAATCTTTGGGGAAGAGACGTGAAGCAACAGCTGAAGTTAACTTTAACCAATGATTATTCTGAGGCCAGTCAGAATATAATGAGACAGCAAGGATTTGTTCCGGCCTTGGGGCTTGGTCAATGTCTCCAAGGACGCAAGGAGCCGATAGAGCCACTTTCTAAACAGGATAGAAAGGGTTTGGGTTTTTCGTAGGGCCTCTGAAAACAAGGCTTCCACTGAAGGTGCGGTGCCCATACCTTGGTTAACACAGAGGGCGGTGTGGGTTCCCCAGTAGCCCCTCTCTCAAGAAAAATTGGAAGCAGCTCAAACTCTTGTTCAGGAACAGCTACAGCTGGGGCATATTGAGCTTTCAGTGTCATCTTGGAATACCCCAATTTTTGTGATCAAAAAGGCCTCCGGAAAATGGAGATTATTACATGACCTTAGAGCAGTAAATGCCCAGATGCAAATTATGGGGCCCATCCAAAGGGGACTTCCATTGCTCTCTGCGTTACCTCGAGAGTGGCCCATTTTAGCTTTAGATATTAAGGATTGCTTTTTTTCCATACCTCTTTATGAAAAGGATAGGGAGCACTTTGCCTTTACTTTGCCCTCTGTTAATCATGAAACCCCGGATGCTCGCTATCAGTGGAAAGTTCTCCCCCAAGGGATGGCTAATAGTCCAACAATTTGTCAATTGTTAGTGGGAGCTGTATTGACCTCTGTTAGGAAAAATTTTCCAAAAGTACGGATTATCCATTATATGGATGATATCTTGTTGGCTGCTCCCTCGGTAGAGACTCTTCATAAAGTGTTTGGGCGGATAACAGAGACCTTAGCTGATAAAGGATTGATTATTGCCCTTGAAAAGGTTCAACAGACTAGTGTTGTTCAATTTCTGGGAACCATTGTTTCTCCTACTGAGATTAAACCACAAAATCTTTCCATTCGAACTGGTCATCTTAGAACACTTAATGATTTTCAACAATTGGCCGGAGATATTAATTGGATAAGGGGGTTTCTTAATCTCCCTCAGTCAGAGTTGTTACCTTTGTTTGCCATTTTGGAGGGTGACCCTGAAGTCACCTCCTCTAGGTCCCTGACACCTTTAGCACTAAATTCCCTACAAAAGGTTGAGGCAGCTTTGTCTAGGGCTCAACTTTCACGGGTTGATTTAAAATTACCTATCGATTTATGTATATTAAAAACAAAAAATTATCCCACGGAGGTTCTTTGGCAAAATGGCCCCTTGTGGTGGCTTCATGGCAATTCTGTGGGAGCAAGAACAGTTCAATATTTTCCTGAATTAGTGGCTAAGCAAGCACTTTTGGGCATAAAGTATTGTTTGATGCACTTTGCAAAGATCCCAGATAAATTAATCATTCCATATACCCGTGAACAAGTTGAGATTTTGGCCGCTACAGTGGATATGTGGGCAATTCTTGTTTGCTCGTTTCCCAATGTAATTGATAATCATTATCCTAAGCATCCCCTGCTTGCCATTGTTAGTAAAAACTTAGTGTATTTTCCTGTCGTTACTTCAAAGGAGCCCCTAGTTGGTGCCCCGACCATCTTTACGGATGGTTCAAAATCTGCACAAGGTGCCTTTTTTGTTCAAGGACACAAACAGCCGGTGGTCTTTAATTTTCGGCCGAATGTCCCACAGGCTGTTGAAAGTTTAATTGTGCTTGAAGTTTTTAAAAGATTTGATCAACCTTTTAATTTATTTTCTGATTCATTATATGTTGTAAATGCTGTTGCTTCCCTTGAAGTTGCTGCTTCAATTAAGCAGGCCAGTACAATTTCTAATGTTTTGTTACAGATTCAATCCCTTATCTTAAACAGAAAACACCCTTTTTATATTGGACATATTCGCGCCCACTCTATGCTGCCGGGCCCAATGGCAAGGTGTAATGCCCTGGTGCACCAGGCAACTCGGGCTGTGGCTCTGGTTGCTGCTAATCCCATAGAATTGGCAAAGGACTTTCATAAATTGTATCATGTACCTGCTAATACCCTTAGGAAAAGATATAACTTACCTAGACATGTGGCGAGAGATATTGTTAAAACATGTAAATTTTGTGTTACTTTTCTTCCCTCTCCCCACGTGGGGATCAACCCCAGAGGGTTGAGGCCAAACGCCCTGTGGCAAATGGATGTGACTCATTTAACAGAATTTGGTAAATTAAAATATTTACATGTGTCTGTCGATACCTTTTCCGGTGTCATTCATGCCACACCTCTGGCAGGAGAAAAGGTGTCTCATGTCAAAATACACTGCTTAGAAGCTTGGGCAGCTTGGGGAAAACCCCTTAGACTTAAGACCGATAATGGCCCTTCTTATACCTCCCATGGTTTTCGCGCCTTTTGCGCACAAATGCAGGTTGCCCACACCACCAGATTGCCCTACAATCCTCAAGGAAAGGTATAGTGGAAAGAGCTAATAGAAGCATAAAAGAAATGCTTCAAAAACAAAACGGGGGAATTGCTGAGTCAGCGTCCCCCAGGGAAAGGCTTTCTCTTGCGCTTTTTACCCTTAATTTTTTAATTCTAAATGACAATGATCAGTCTGCCGCAGATCGGCATATGACAAGAGACTCCATGGATACTAAAGACATGGTTATGTGGAAGGATGTTATTAATAATAAATGGTATGGACCGGATCCGTTAATAACGAGATCCAGAGGAGTTGTTTGTGTTTTTCCACAGGATCAAGAAACACCACATTGGGTCCCAAGTCGGCTAACGAGACCTGTCAAAGAAAACCAGGACAAGGAGGAAGATGATCGTGAAAGTGTTAAGTGTGACAATATTACTGATGGTCAAGATCTGCCCCAGCCAGGGGGAACTTCGATGGGGAATCCTGTCGGTATTCCCGAGGCCGATGCCAGTCAAACATGATGCCAGACTGTTCCCACGGTTATTTGGGACCAACAGGACCATGGATATCCCATATATTTTGCTAGATGCAGAGGAAGCCCCACTGGGGGACAACAGGTCTCTTGATTAGCAGGGAAGCCTGTGCTTTCAACTTGTCCGAAATACGTCCCTTTCTTCTTATTCCTCATGCATTTTGCTTACATCACAGACAGCAGGCTGGTTTGACATTCCTTGCGGGCCACTTTGTTATCAGGCCAATGCCTCCTGGGTCAGTGGGTGGTGGCCAGCAAGGAGGGAGGAAGGCGACCTGACTAGCTTTCCAAAGTGGGCTCCCTTCTGTGCTGGTCGACATTCGGGAAATGCCTGGCCCTGGACAGGTTGTCAGTCCCGTATTGGGACTTGGGTTACTAAAGACAAGACCTTTTTCTTCTCCCCTGGTATAAGCACGGGGTTTAATCAGACGTATAAGGGACGAAATTATACTGATTTAAATCCCAATCAGGCATATGTTTCTAACCCCTTTGACAATTGGTTGTTGTGTGGTGTGGATGGGAGTTGTCTGAACTTGGAGCCCCTGGTTATGATTGGTGGGGGAAAGATAGGGTTAAGCCAGTTTGGGTAGAGTTCCTCCAAACCATGGGCTTCCTGGGACCCACAGGAAAAATTAACTGCAATCTCAGCAGGCGCAGCCACACCATTCAAGTGGAGGACCGATACAGACTGTTATGACGACGGAGTTAAGCCATATAATAACATCACATATGGTCCTACCCCAGTTTGTGTGTATCCCCCATTTGTCTTTGTTGTTAGCAACATAGATCCTGCTAATTGTACTGATAAATCTTGCTCCTATGCTCAATGTTGGAATGCTTCTAAATATGAATATGCTGTGATAACCCGTATGCCTCGCTGGGTGCCTGTGCCCGTTAATGCTTCCAATGCGTTGACCTTGTTTAGACAAAAGAGAGATTTTGGCATTTCTGCTGCTATAGTTACAGCTATTTCCTTGGCGGCTGTAGGAGCTGCCACAGCAGCTGTTGCAATGAGCCAAACGGTACAAACGGCACAAACCTTAAATAATCTTTCTGCCAATGTAGCCCATGCCCTGGATTTACAGAGGGGCATTAATTCTCAATTGCGAGGAGGGTTAATGGTGGTCAACCAAAGGATTGATCTCGTCCAGGAACAAGTGGACACCCTTTGGCAAATTGCTCAGCTTGGCTGTCAGTGGAAGTATGAGGGGTTATGTGTGACAAGCATTCAGTATGATAACTTTACCCGAGCTGCAAACTTATCTAAACAGTTGTCGAGTTATCTTCTAGGTAACTGAACTGGTGAGTTTGATGAAATGCTGGATCAGCTGCGGATTGCCATCGTGACCGTGAATTCAATGCGAGTGGATCCTGGATTTGTGGAGGGACTCCAGTCTTGGATCTCCTCTGCAGTCTCCTGGTTTAAAGAGTGGGTGGGAGTCGGAATGTTTTTAGCCTGCTGCCTGGGAGGATGCGTGATCTGCCTATGGTTGGTCTGTCGCCTTTGAGCCCAAACCAGAAGGGACAAGGTTGTTATCTCACAAGCATTAGCCGCTTTGGAGAGTGGATCCTCACCCCAGATCTGGCTGTCGGCCCTGAGAGGCAATTAAGCCTTACCATTCTGCATAGCCTTAGCACCCCAAGGGATCAGGGGATCCCATTGGACCGGGACAGGTATGCAACTTGCAATTTGGGACAGGGTGCGAGGCAAGTGCACTGCAATTAAGGAGGACCATCTCCTAAAGAAGAGCATGTTGGGTTGCAAGTGGGTTGATGCCCAAGATCCCACCTCTGCAAAAAAGGCATCGGACGGGCCTGGTCATCACTGGGGAAGGCGCCCCTCAGGCGAAGGCCAGTGCAAGGTCCTCTCATTAATGTTTTAGACAGAGGCCCAACCACTACTCTTACCTGTTGCCAAAAAACAAAAAGGGGGAACTGCGGGGAGCCAGTGCGAACGCAATTAGACTCTGCCCACTCCCTTGCAGCTTTGAGGTAAACAACTCCATATTAGGCAGTGCTTGGTGGGACGGTGGGTCCTGGGCTTTGCGCATGCGCGAGCCACGTAGAGTCCCCAGCCAATCCCGTGGCACTTGGTGATGGTGAAAGGCAGACGACCAATAGTAGAACGACACGTGTCCCTATTCCCTATATAAGCGGCCATTTTTTTTGTGCGCTCTCTCTCGCGCTCAAGCTCTCCTACATGTAAGAAGGCTCTCCAGTAAAGTGTGATCTGAGAAGACTCCTGGTGTGGTGGTCGTTCTTCCTCGCTGGTCGAGAAGGTATTCGCCGCAATGGAGGACTCTTGTGGCCTCCTTGGGGCTTGATCTCAGCTCCTGGGAACAGCCCAGTTCCTTAGTGGCTCACAGGCTGGTTTGCTCATGTGGACCCATTGGGCAGTTGGGCCTCCTAGGACCCGAGTTCGAATCACAGCACTTCCAAAAATTCACCCTGATGTGAGAAACCATTCGTTGCACCTGTTCTTCTGTGCCGTACAAGTTCTGGGTTGCAGCTAGGATGGAAAATGCATAGGCAACTCTATACTCATGGGAATAGCTTGTCATCCAGGTCACCACAGTTATATCTGTCATCCTATGCTCAAGAAAATACACAATACATCAATGAGTAAGACACCAGATAAAGACAATAACTACACCGAACCCAAGATGCTGCCCACCCATGTATGGAAATAGAGATCCTCTGTTTAAATTCTGAATTTATGACTACTATAACGCCCACCGGGGCTTGATTTCAGGTCCCAGGAAAGACTTAGATGTTTAGTGGCTCACGTGCTGGTGTGCTCACCATGACTCATCCATCACTTGAGCCAGCTAGCCCTTGAGTTCAAATCCCAGCACTACCAAAAGATTCATCCTGATATGAGAAGCCAATGGTTGCACCAGTTTTCCTATGCTGTGAATGGGAGTATGCTATATAGGCAACTCTATACTCATGGGAATTGGTTGCCAGCCATGTTGTTATCACACTCATTAAAATACATATTGCATCCATGAATAAGACACGAAATCAAGAGAATGAGTACACTGAAAGCAAGATGCCTCCCACTCATGTATGGAAATATAGCTCCTGTCTTTAAATTATGAGTATATTTAAATTCATGAGTATATTGACCCCCATGGGGCACTAGCTCAGGTCCTGTGAACGGCCTAGCACCTTAGTGGCTCACAGGCTGGTGTGCTCACCTTGATCCATTCCCCAAGTCTGCCTGCTAAGCTCTGACTTCAAAGCGCAGCACAGCCAAAAGATTCATCCTCATGTGAGAAACCAATGGTTCACATCATTTCCTGTCCTGTGAAGGTCTTGGGCCTCATCGAGGATGAAGAATGCTATATAAGCAACTCTATAGCCATGGGAATAGGTTGTCATCCATGGCAGCACAGATATACCTGTTACCATTCTCAATAAAATACACAATACATCCATGAATAAGACTCAAAATTTAAAAATAACTACATTGCAAGCAAAATGCATACCACACCTGTATGTAAATATGTTTACATGTTTAAAAAAGGTAAGCTTTGTCCACTGCTGGGGCTTCAAATCAGGCCCAAGAACAGGCCTGACATTCTAGTCTTCAGGGATTATGAGCTTCCCCTTCCCCCACAGTGCAACGGGGTTACCCAGACCTGAGTTCAAATTCCAGGCCTGACAAAAAATTCATCCTGATGTCAGAAGCCAGTCATTGTGCCTGATTTCCTCTAATGTGGAAGTCCTGGGTCTCAGCTAGGATGGAGAATGAATGCATAGGCAACCCTATAACCATGGGAACAGGTCATCATCCATGTCAGGACAGCTATATCTGTCACCATACTCAGTAAAATACACAATACCTCCATTTATTAGACACAAATTAAGGAGAAGAAATGCACGGAGTGCAAGATGCTGCCCACACATATATGTCAATACAGATCCTATGTTTGAAGTATGAATTTATGCCTATCCTGGCCCTCCCTGGGGTTCATTGTCAGGTCCTGGGAATGGCCTAGCTCCTCAGTTGCTCACATGCTGGTGTCCTCACCTTGAGTCTTTCACCAATTCGTCCTGCTAGGCACTCAGTTCAAATCCCAACATTGCCAAAAGCAGAATCCTGATGTGAGAACCCATAGGTCGACCTGTATTCCTGTCCTGTGAATGTCCTTTGTCTCAGCTAGCATGAAGACATAGGCAAGTCCATGGACATGGGTATAGGTTGTCATCCATTTAAGCACAGTTATATCTGTCATCATATTCAATAAAATACAAAATGCATCCCTGGCTAAGACACACAATAAAAAGAATAACTACACTGAAAGCATGATGCATTCCACATATGTATGTAAACAGAGACCCTATGTGTAAAATAGTTGGGCATATGATTTTTGGCAGTGTTGGGCTTCAATTTAGGCCCTGGCAACAGGCCTGACCTTGTAGTCTTCAAAGATGGTTCGCTTCCCCTTCCCCAACAGTGCAACAGAGATACCCAGACCTGAGTTCAAATCTCAGCTCTGGCAGTAAAATGGCTCGAATTCTGCACTAAGATGCTTCATTCATATATGTGTGTATAAATATATATATATTCTTTTTTTTTTTCACAGACCCAGTGCTCGAACTCAAGTAGTGGCAACTCTGCCTCAGCTTCTATCATCCTATGCTGTGGCCTCTGGACCTACAGCCCATCCTCGAATCCTAGGACTCCAGAGCTTGCAGAAAAAAAGAAAGCTGTGAGTGGAAAAAAAGCAGTGGTAAGTTCCACCTGGTGTTTTTATGTTCATTTTCCTTTGTACAGTGAGCATGGTGTGTCTGAAACCGGAGACCTACAGAGTGAAGGTTACCTGGAGTGACTGAAGGCCTGCAGCTGTTGGGGAAGCCGCAGGCCATCCAGGCAAAGAGGCCCAGAGGTCGAATCCCAATCAGCCCCCCTACATTGAGGGATTGGCGTGAGATCCTGAGATACTTGTTTCTGGACCTAGGAAGAGTCATGGAATGTGATCAATCTCATCCTTGAATGAGTAGTTCCTGCAGGATGTGAGCAGGAACTGATAGGCAAGATTCCTGGGGTATCAATTATTTTTAATGGAGAATTGATGAAGCATGACCATAATCATCACAGTCATGAAATGGAGGCATCGGGAAAGATCCAAGAATCAGTAGTTACAAGGTAGATTGGATTCCATCACAGGTCGCCATCTCTCCTATTCTAAACAAATATGCATAGTATCTTCAGCTTATGAATGGATGACTATTGTGCTCTCCACCTGCCCTATCCCCAGGACTCAATCTCAGGTCCTGGGAACAGCCTAGTTCCTTAGATGCTCACATCATGGTGTCTTCACCTTGACCTTTTCTCCAATTGGCCCTGCTAGGCTCTGAGATCAAATCCCAACATTGCCAAAAGAGGAATGCAGGTGTGAGAATCCAATCCATCCACCTGTTTCCTGTCCTGTGAAAGTTCTGGGTTTCAGCTAGGATGGAGAACGCTTAAGCAACTCTATAGACATGGGAATAGATTGTCATCCATGCTAGCACAGTTATATCTGTCATCATGCTCAATAAACAAATTGCATCCGTGACTAAGATACACAATAAAAAGAATAATTGTACTGAACAAATGTATGTGAATAGAGATCCTATGTTTAAAATAGATGGGCATATGACTTTTGCCAGTGCTGGGGCTTCAATTTAGGCCCTGGGAGCAGGCCTGACCTTGTAGTCTTCAAGGATGGTAAGCTTCCCCTTCCCCCACAGTGCTATAGTGTTACCTAGACCTGAGTTGGAATCTGAGCTGTGGCAGAAAATGGTGTGAATTCTGAACTAGGGTGCTTTATTAGTTTTTAGAATTTTGTTGTTTTTTGTTTTTTGTTTTTGGCTAACCAAAGGATTTGAACTCACTTCATGGCAACCGTGCCTCAGCTTCGATCACTTTAGCCTGGTGGGCTGCCACAGGCCCATAGTCAACCCTGTGATCCTAGGCCCTGAAGCCTTGCAGGAGTCAAAAACAAACCACACACAGAAAAATAGCCACAGGATGGATTTTTTACAATTTCTTCCTTTGCATGGTGACCAACCTGGGTCCAAATTACAAGGCTACAAAGGTACTTCACTTTGCATTGGCCACGGCTAGCGGACTATCGAGGAAGCCACAGGCCCATATGTCATCATAGACCCTGATTTTGAATACTGGTCCTGATACCTACCAATGGGGGTCTTCCCACGAGACTCATTCCTATGCATGGGAATAATGATGGAATGTTAGCAAACTCATGATTGAATAAGAAGTTTCTGGGGGGAAAAGTTCTAGTCTAAAATTAGATGCAATGATCCTAGGGTGTTGATTGATCTTAATGCCTGGTTTATTAAACATGAAAACAATACTATTCCTTCAATGGAGGCATAATAAATACCCAAGAGTTGGTAGGAACGTAGTTGATGTTGAATCCTAGGTAGATGTCTCTGGAATTCTACACAAATATATATTTATTGATATATACCACCTGCCTACCCATGTATGGCTATTTTGTTCACACCTGTGGCTCAATCTCAGGGTCTGGGAACTGACTGGCAGCTTCCTTGGCTAGAGGTTGCCGTGTTGGCACACCCATTCATGAACTGGGTCTCCTAGGCCCTGAGTTCAGATCCCAGCACTGCAAACAATTGGATCATGGAGTAAGAAGCCGATTGTGACACCTGTTTTCCTATTCTCTGAGAGTCCTGGGTGTCAGACACGATGGAGAACATGTCTACAAATTTAGATACTATGTGATGGGATGTCATCAATATAATAAATGGAATGTGTGTCATC
This sequence comes from Dipodomys merriami, assembly GCF_024711535.1. NCBI lineage: Eukaryota > Metazoa > Chordata > Mammalia > Rodentia > Heteromyidae > Dipodomys > Dipodomys merriami. The sequence continues at coordinate 186,778 of NW_027206108.1, forward strand.
ACAGTCAATAAATGGTAAATAAATGAATGAAACAAAAATACAATCAATAACCACAATATGGCCTAAACATCTATAGGTAAGTACAAATCCTATCTTTATAATGTATATAAACAGTATATTTTCCAGGGCTGGGGATTGAATTCAGGCCTAGGGATGAGGCCCAACTTTCTTGTCTTCAAACATGGTGAGCTTCCCCTTCATCCACAGTGCTGCAGAGTTACAAAGACCCTGAGTTCAAATCCAAAGTAGAAAAAATAGTGAGAATTGCAAGCCAGTGAGCTAAATTTTTTTTTTGTGTGTGTAGGGGGGGGTTGTGTTTTTTTTGTGAAGCAAGGTCTTGAACTCAGATCATGGCGCTCTGCCTCAGCTTCTATCACCCTAGGCTGCAGTGCAGCCACAGAGCCACAGTTGATCCTGGGATCCTAGACCTCCAGGCCTTGTTCTGGGAAAACCTATGCACAGAAAAAAAAGTGGCAGAGCCAGGCGCCGGTGGCTCACACCTGTAATCCTAACTACTAAAGAGGCTGAGATCTGAGTATCTCGGTTCAAAGCAAGGAAATCCGTGATACACTTATCTCCAAGAAACTAGAAAACTGGAAGTGGTGCTGTGACTCAAGTGGTAAAGTGCTTGCCTTTAACTGAAGACCATAGGCTCAGCACCCAGGCCCAGAGTTCAAGCCCTATGACCGACCCCCCCCCCCAAAAGAAAAAAGTAGCAGGATTGCGTTTTTACATTTTATTCCTTTGCACTGTGACCATTTGGGTCTGAATGACATGGCTCTAAAGGGTGCTTCACCTTGCATTGCTGAAGGATGGAGGGCTATTGGGGAAGCCGTAGTCTCGCACAGCAATGTAGGCCTAGAGGTAAATCCCAGTAATGCTACTTACAGATGTTGGAGATCCTAAGAGACTGGTTCCCATCCATAGTAATAATGATGGAATGCTATCAATGGCACGTTTGAATGAGCTGATCGTGAATACTACTCGTATAAAATTAGACATCATGATTTCAGTAGACTGATTTTATTTAATATGAAGCATTAAAAGAATACTATTTCTTACAGAGATGCAATAATTTCAGGACACTGATTTAATTAATAGTTTAGTAAGGATGAAAACAATAACATGAATTACAAGGAGGCATAATAAATACACAAGAATTGGTAGGAATGTAGCCTACATAACTGAATAATGTGTAGACATGTCTGGCACTCTATAAAGATATGTATTTATTAGCATAATACCATCTGGGTGTCACGCTGTTCTTATTTTGTCAAACCTTGGGGCTTGATCTAAGGTCCTAGGAACAGCCTGTCAGTTCAATTTTCCCCAGGATGGCGTGTGACACTCACCCATTCATGAATTTGGCCTTGTAGGCCATGAGTTCAGATGCCAGCACTCCCAAAAAATGAATCATGGAGTAAGAAGCTGATAATGACAAACTTTTTCCTTTTTTGTGAAAGTCCTGGCAGTCAGGTATGAAGTGGAACATATATGCAGACCTATATCCTATGGAATCAATGTTCTATGTGCCATAACAGTCAATAAAATATATGGCCAACACATGAATAAAACAAAAATTAACAATGAATACACTGAGCGCTATATGAAGTCAACCTATGTATATAAATATAAGTCATATATTTAAAATGTACATGAACAGGATGTTTTCTAGTGCTGCGGATTGATTTCAGGTCTAAGGAACAGACTTGAATTTCATGACTTCAAGTAGGTGAGCTTCCCCTTTCCACACAGTGCAAAAGAGTTACCCAGACCATGAGTTCTGATCCAAGTCCTGACAGAAAAAATGGCAGCTGTATACTATGTGATATCCAATTCTTAGGTATTTCATTCTACCTCCATTTAATGAATGTGATTGTTTAAATGCTTCATAAAGTGTTAATTAAAATTGATCAGTATCCTATAATATAATTGTGTATAATTTTATCCTAGAATGATTCATGAGCTGCCCATTTAATCACATATATCACATGCCATTGGTATTCATATGGATAGGATTGAGTTTTTTAGGATCACCTGCCATTTGGAGGTGGCAGGACCAGGATATGGGCTCCAGCTCTCACCTCTTTAACCCGAGGATAAGGAAATCACCAGTTTGTCCAAGAACATCAGCAAGACCAATGATTAGGCAGGCACCAATGGCTCTCAGCAGTCCTCCTTGATACTTGCAAAGCTGTGACAGGAGGATCATGGTCAAAGTCACCCTAGGCAGGAAAGTCATTGAGACCCCTGTCCAACTTCTGTGCCAACAAAGCCAGAAGTAGAGCCATGTGTCTTCACTAGTTGAGAGCTAGCCTTGTGCAAAAGCAGCTCAAGGACTGTGCCCAGATCCTGAATTCAAGGTCAGGGACTGGCAACAAACAGACATACACAACAATCTGTGCAGCCATCCAGCTAAAGCAGGTAACCCTCATGTCCCCAACTGGATTGGACAGAATTTCATGTGAAATGGGTGCTGTCATCTTGACTCTGCCCATTCTGCCTGCATCACAGGATTCTGTCCACACCCCTATTCTTTTATGGTTCTTTCTGACCAATGGGAAACAAAAATGGTGGCCACGCCCATATTCCTTGCTGCCCGGTAGCACCTGGATTCCCTCAGTTGGATGACACCACTACTAGCAGTTAAGGAAGGTAGAGGTGGATGAGTGGTGAGCAAGATACTCGAGGCCACATTGGAGTAGAGTAGGAAATTGAGGTCCTAGACAGTGAGTGGGTGAATAGAGGATTTCCAGACCATGGGAAAGTGGCCAGCCCATCTTTCCTGTCCCAGCGCTCTGATGTCTGAAACAACAGGACTCCATGAAAGAGCTGTGAGCATGAAATTGCCACAAGAACACTGGCAGAAGAATCCTCCCAACAGATCTGCAACATTCAAGAAAACCAAGAGCATGAAAAAGTGAAGGATCCCCAAGACAAACGCCACTGTGAAGTATGATTCAAAGGAGAGTCCAGCCAAATGTGATGCTGACCATGGGCCTCCCCTGCCTTTGGACACAGCCGCAACCACCAGGGACCAGAGTGTCAATGGTCCCGATAACACCAAGGATCTGCAGAAGTGTACAGACATGAGGTGCCCACCCTGGATCCCAGCAAAAGAAAAAAAGAGGTGCTCTGTGCCAAGATCCAACCACTGAAGCAGGAAAGACTGACCTGCAGGATGAACGGGAGTAAGAGAGAAGATAGCCCAACTGCACACAGCAATGAAAAGGGAGCTAGAGATCCACAAGGCACCCATACAGAGGTTGGTTTGGGCAGAAAGTGATTTACAATGTTCACCAGCCCGCATGCAGCAGGGGACCGATGACAGATAAAGGGAGCATCAAGCTCTCACCAGCTGCCTGCAGACCGCAGAGAAGCACATTGCAGAGCTGGAGATGGTGACGTCTCTGGTCACTGCTCACAGAATGAGACCGAAATGTTTTTAGAACAGCTGAATGATGTGACCCTTCAGCTCGAGGAAAAGATCAGAAGCTTCAATGACTTGGAGCAAGTGAACACTGAGTTGCAGGAGAAGCTGGAAGCACTCTGGACACAGTGGAGCAACATGAAAAGCATAATCTGTAAGTTCCAACAAGCTCTGGCGGGGCGTGAGGTACTAAAGAGACTACTGGCCAACCTGAGCTGGATGGTGACTGAAGTGAATCTAGAGAGAGACATCTTCACAGAAGACCTGAGCATTGAGAGGTACGTGCAGAAGGAAGAGGCCCGGAGGCTGACCCAGTGGGCACACCAATTGACATGGTGAATAATCAAGGGGCAAGGCAGGTTTTTGACCTAAAGAAGGAGCTGGGGGAATTGAGAAGGAAGCTGGCAGAGACATGGCCCCCTTTGCGACCATCTCCGGCCAAGCAGCAGATGCAGGCCCAGACCTACTGCACCCAGATGGAGTTGAAAAACCTGGAGGAACAATTTCACATCCAAGTCCAGGAAAACCAAATGCTCCATTTCCAGAACACTGAGCAGCAGAAGCAACTGTGGAGACTGGAGGAGAAGGCCGAGGATCAGCAGGAGATCTGCAAGATCCCATGATGTGCATGTGTGCAACAGACAGATGGAAGAAGAGCTGGCCCTGCTGTGGGACACTCTACACATGGTGATCAGTGAGGAGAAGCTAGGCAGCATCTTGGACTCAGAGCAGCAGATGAAGGAACATCTGTGGAAAGAGCTGGACCACACAGAGGAGAAGATAGAGGAATGGAAAGAGGTGGCTGAGAGAGAGAGCCAAGCAGATTGGGAGCTGCAGGATTTGCAGGAGCAGTCCCTGGCTCAGCTGCAGGAGCTCAGAGACACCTGTGAGCTGCACAACACCTCCAATGAGTAGCTGAGCTCTGAGAAGGAGGCCCTAGATAGGCAGCACCTAGAGAGGCAGACCCAGCTGCTGGAGCAGCTGAAGCAAGTGTAGGCCTACCAACTGTGGGACCAGGTGGTGCTCTCAAAGTGGCAGGATACCCTCAAGTGCCTGGAAGTGACCAGACCAGAGGAGGAGAGCCTTCAGGCCCAGCTGAGCTTCCTGGCTTTACCTGGGGAAGGGAAAATTGAGAGCCCTGGAGAAGCAAAAGTTGAGGAGGCAACTCCCCCAGATGTGACCATCACAGAGGATGGAGACATCCCCCAAACCGAGAGGGGGCCCTCTCCTGGCTGAAATCCACAGGGAGAAAGAAACTCCTGCACCAAGAGTGGCAGTCCCACTGCGGGTGCCCAGTCCACCTGGCAGCTTAGTGCCAGAGAAAACTGGAGCCACTGGCACCCCACCCTGTGAGCTGACACCACAACATATGTGGAGATGGGAAGCAGGACACGTGGGCGTCTGAGAAGAAAATCTGCTTTGTCCATGACCTGCCTATTGTGGTGGACTTCGGGAGTCCAGTGGATGAGCTCCACCATCGATGCAGCCAGATGTTGGCACACATCTGCACCATCGAGAACTCCCTCGTGGCGTGTAAAGAGCAGATATTCATCCTGGATGAGCTGGGTCAGGAGAAAGCTGAGCACATGTGCTGGCTGTCCCAGGAGAAGATGAAGAGGAGAGAGTTTTGGGAGCCCCTGTGGTTCCTCTCAGGGGAAGGCATGGACAGCAGGCACCAAATGCCAGCACAGACTGAGTCCCCCGCCACCACCACTGCTTCAGACACCTCAGGCTCTGGGGTGGTCAACATGAGGGAGGAGCAGAAAGGTTTTGAAGAATTGCCACTTCAAAGCAGTGTGGAAACTGCCAAAGGACAGGTCGGGGTTCCCTACCCCATATAGGACTCCCCCATGGAGCACATCCTGCTGCAGAAGCCACACATGCAGATCACCCACAGCTCACAGGCTCAGGCAAGGAGTGTTCCCTCCCTTTCTTCTGTAGACTGATGCAGATGATGACTCTCTATGTGACATACTGACTCTCAAAAGCCTCAGGAGCCACCACAAGTAGGTGGCCAGGTGGCCTTCTCTCAGGACTCCATCTGCCAGGTGATGGGAAGAGTAAACTGCGGGTCGGGTAGGGCAGAGGCTGCTGGGAGGTGGACAATATTCAACGGACATCTAATGGACCATTGGTGGCCAGGGAAGAGGCCCACATTATGCTTATCACAAAGAATGAATTGTTTTCAAAGGGAAAACAAGCCTCAAACAAAGATTTGTTCTTCCAGTCCTGGGGCTTGAACTCAGGGCCTGGCCACTGTCCCTGAGCTCTTTTTCTCATGGCTAACACTCCACGACTTGAACTATAGTGCCACTTCTTGTTTTCTGATGGTTCATCAAAGATAAGAGTCTCACATACTTTCCTGCCCAAAATGGCTTTGAACTGTGGTCCTCTAATCTCAACTTCCAGAGTAGCTAGAATGACAGGCATGTGCCACCAGTGCCTAGCATGTGACACCTTTTGAAGGCATCTTGGTGATTCTGTAAAAGGAGCCCCAAAGGACCAGGATAGACCTTGACCCAGTCAAGGAGCTGTGATGGGGGAAAGCTGATGTTCTAGCCATTCTGTTCCCCCAAATAAAAAAATACTCAAAGACTGCAGTGTAGAAATCTGCTTTTGCATTCTTGTGTGTGTGTGTGTGTGTGTGTGTGTGTGTGTGTGTGTGTGTGTGAACTCAGGGCCTAGGCTCTATCCCTGAGTTTTCTTGCTCAAGGCTAGTGCTCTTCTACTTGAGCCACAGCCCCACTTGCTTTTTGATGGTTAATTGTAGGTAAGTCTCTCAAGTACATTCCCATCCAGGGTGGCTTCAAAGCATGATGGGGGCCCCAGGGAAGCAAGAGTAAACACAACTCGCAGGTACAATCCCTATGGTGGGTGCCTCTTGCCCCCTTGTAGCCAGATGTAGGACATGCGGCCACGTGCCATCGTGGGGGACTATTGTCATCTAGAGTTCAATTGGGGGAAGTGACCAGGCCCAAGCTGACTTTTGCCCACTGTGAATGTTGATTCCAGAGCAGATCTGTTTCACCCTAGGCCAAGAGAGTTCCAGGAGGCCCGGCTTCCAGGAGAACAAGGAAGGGAGAGGTCAGCTCCAGGCCAAGCTAAGACCCTTTGGCCATGGACACTCCAACTTGGCCTTCCTGATTACTGTAAGGCCTGTCAAAGAACAATCCCCTCCCACAAAAAAACAAAATTGGAGCCATGTCTCAAAGTGGTAGAGCTCTAACATTGAACCAAAGAGCTCAGAGACTGGGCCCCCACGCTGTGAGTTCAAGACCCCCAGCTGACCCTCCTCCACAAAACATAGGTTACTTAAAGGTGAACTAGTAGGATTTGTGAAGTGTTTCTGAAGAATGGTGATACAGAAGAAAGCACCCTAATTCTAATGACAGCTGAACTTGTGACATACAGCTCTATGCTGAGTCCTTCAAAGGGTACAGTTTTCTGAGTCCTTCCTACATGGGGGATTTTTGCTGAGTCCTCAAAAAGCATTTTTTGTGCTGAGTCATCACAAAGGGTGCTATATTATGAGTCCTTGAGAAGAGTGGGCAGTGCTGGGTTTTTCAAAGGGTGCTGTGTGCTGAGTCCATTACACAATGTATTTATGCTGAGTCCTTCAAAAGGTGCAGTATGCTAATTCATCCGAAAGGATGCTATGTGCTGAGCCCTTGAGAAGAGAGGGACAGGTGAATTTTTCAATGGGTGCTGTGGGCCGAGTCCTTTACACAGGGTACTTTTGCTGACGCCTTCAAAGGGGGCTGTAAGCTGAGTCATCCCAATGGGTGCAATGTGCTGCATCCTTGAGAAGAGTGAGATGAGGTGAGTTTTTCGAGTGCTGTGTGCCGAGTCCTTTATACAGGGTGCTCTGTACTGTCCTTCAAATGGGGCTTCCACAGGGTGGTATGTGCTGAGTCCTTCAAAACACTGCTATGTGCTGAGTGTTTTAAAGGGTGCTGTCCACTGAATGTTTTACACAGGGTGCTACATACTCAGCCCTTCAAAGAGTGGTGTGTGTGGAGCCTTAACACAGGGTGCAATGTGCTGAGTCCTGGGAAAGAGTGCTACGTGCTGTGTTTTTCAAAGTATGCCATGAACTGAGTCCTATACACTGCGTGCTATGGACTTCCTCTTTCAAAGGGAGCTGCATGTTGAGTCATCCCAAAGGTTACTATATGCTAAGTCCTTCAAAGGGAGCACTGTGCTGAGTCCTTCACACAGGGTGCTTTGTGCTGTTTTTTGAAATGTTCGATGTGCTGAGTCATCCCAAGGGTGCTAGGTTCTGAGGTAGTTATCCCCAACAATCTCTCTCTCTCTCTCTCTCTCTCTCTCTCTCTCTCTCTCTCTCTCTCTCTCTCTCTCTCTCTCTCACACACACACACACACACACACACACACACACAGTCACACTCACACACCTACATACATACACACAGAGGTCATTGTGTACCTGCTTGATGTGTGGAGTGGAGAAGAATGGAGAAGAGTCTCCTCCAGTGGTGGGGCTGAGGGGAGATTTGATTCCCTGGGCAAGTGTTAGGGTTGGCGGGGAGTGCTGAGCTGAGGTGAGGCAATTCCCATGGCCTGGAAGCCTTAGGGCCCAGTCAGGGCTGCTCTTTTAGGCAAGGGTGGGGGCGGGGCTGAGGGGAATTGGTGGCAGGGCTGAGGAGAGGAAAGGGTGGGACTGAGGGGAAGAGAAGGCAGGGCCCGGGGGCTTAATGTGGTGGTAGCAGTGGCCAGGGCCTCTCTGTGGCAGGCATGCATGCGCAGAGGGGTCGAAGTGGCCCGCAAGAGAAGTGGAGGCAGAGAGAGAGAGAGCAGAGAGGAGTAAGTACATGCATAAGAGGAAATAGCTTCATATATACCACATTTTCTTGATCCATTCATCTACTGAGGGGCATCTGGGTTGGTTCCATATCTTAGTTATGGTAAATAATGCTGCAATAAACATACTTGTGCTGGTAGCTTTAATGTGGTCTTGTTTGTAAACATTTGGGTAAATGCCCAAAAGTGGTATTGCTGGGTCATAGGGGAGTTCTATGTGAAGTCTTTTGAGGAACCTCCATACTGCTTTCCAAAGTGGTTGAACAAGTTTACATTCCCACCAACAATAAAGTAATGTTCCTTTCTGTCCACATCCCCTCCAACATCTGTTGTTGTTAGAGTTCTTGATTTTTGCCGTTCTAACTGGAGTGAGATGATATCTCAATGTTGTTTTGATTTGCATTTCTTTTATGGCTAGGGATGTTGAACATTTCTTCATGTGTCTATTGGCCATCCTTCTTTCTTCTTCAGAGAAGTTTCTCTTTAAGTCTTTCGCCCACTTATTTATTGGGCAGTTGTTTCTTTGAGGATTTGTTGTTGGGTGGTTTAATTTTTTGAGTTCCAAGTATATTTTAGATATGAGACCCTTGTCCGTTGTATGGCTAGTAAAGATCTTCTCCCAATCCGTGGGCTTTCTATTGATCTTGCTAGCTATGTCATTTGCCCTGCAGAAGCTCTGCCACTTTATGCAATCCCATTTGTCCAACCTTTCTTTGATTGTTGTGTTTCCTGATCTCTATTCAGAAAATTTCGGCCTGAGCCAAGGAGACCTAGGGTTTCTCCTCTTCCATCCTGTAATGTTTTCAGAGTGTCTGCTTTGAGTTCAAGGTCTTTGATCAATTTGGAGTTGATTCTGGTGCAGAGTGATATATAACGATCTAGCTTAAGTTTTCTACAAGTAGTTAACCAATTTTGCCAGCACCATTTACTGAAGAGGTTGTCTTTCTTCCACTCTATTGACTGGCTGGCTGAGGCCTCAATTGAAGTGAAGGTCCTGACTGGGAGTGCAAAGCATGTGGAGCTATCACAGCAGACACATCACCTCAAGCAGCCTCTCGGTGGCGTGGTGGCCATGAGATGTCCCAAGTCCAAGGTTCCAATTTTCATGGTGTTGGCAGTCGCCTCAGAGGAGGAGGCCACTGAGGAGGAGGCAGCTGAAGAGGCAGCCTTGGCGGCAGCAGTGGCAGAGGTGATAGCGGCATCGGCAGAAACAGGTCTGGCTGAGGATGAGGCGAGAGCTGAGTTGTCTGCAGCTGAGGGGGAAGAGAGGCCGAACTCACCCTACCATGTGCCCTCAGACCCCAGCCCTTCCCAAGGTGCTGCGTTTCAAAAATGGCGCTGCCATCCTAGACCCAGGGAGCCTCTCTCAGTTGCCAGGCTGAGATAACGCACCCCTGGCTGGCTTGTCTCAGGACCTGGTTCAGGTCCCTCGTCCTCAGACTCCGGGCCTGCCATACCTGGAGTGCTGCCTACAGCTTCTCCTAGCAGCACACGTGAGTGGCCACCCTGCTGGCCCACACTCTGGGAACCATATTGCCCAGCGAACCCCTCGGCCCCCCCTCACCGCCTCCCCCATTCTGCAGACCTGGACCAGTGCCTCCCACCTCCCCTCTCCTGTCCCACCTGTGCCTCTCCTGCATCCCACAGTACACCCTGGTTCTGCTGCAAATGCACCCCAGGAGTGGGGGTAGGGTGTGTGGCAACCCCAGGATCCCTCTCATGTCCCTAGTGGCCAGTGTCCCAGGAAACGTGAAGATGCAGGGTTGGGTGAGGAGGGGGCGCCAGAGAGCTCCTGGCCTGGAGTAATGGAGCCACACAGCCACCCATCTGCACCCTTCCTCACCTTGGTGGGAACCTGGTGGCTTTAGTCAGAGATGGGGAGCAGCATCTCCAAACTTGCCTTCTCAGGTCTTTTCCTTTTTTCTGGGGTTGGAGGTGTTGGATGCAGAAGATAGACCCCCTTGCTGTGTGAGCCCTTGTCCTCTATGCTTGGTCACCCTTTCACCCGAGGAAGGTTCCAGAAGAGCACACTAAGGAGGGGAGTGCACTGGGGGTCAGAGAAAAGATGAATATCTGGGAGGAACATACCCCCTCCCACACACACCCAGCCTATTCTCCCGACTCCAGCCATCATCAGCTCTGCCAGAATCTGCTGGTGCTCCCGGTGACCACAGCCACACTCATACAGCCAGACACCCTGCTCTGGTGTGTAGAGTTGGAGCTAATTCAAGGGTTGGGAATGTGTCTGCCAATCATAATTAGGGAATGAGATGGGGGGAGTAGGGCAGAAGATGTGAAGTTAAAAGGGTCTGGTGGGTGGCGAATGGTGTGACATGGCACATGGTTAACCACAAGCAAGGATGAGAGGGGAAACTTATCCAGGGCTTTGGTGGTGACCATGGGCATCTGGGCAGGGGTCTCCAGGCCCCCACTTGTGGCATTGATTCCCTCCTAGGGCATTACACCGGTGGGCAGTCCTCCCTCCCTGGAGTCCTGTAGACTCCAATCTGTGTCCTGCCTGGGCCGTTTCCAGCTGGGCAGTGGTAGGCAAATGCATTCCCCCTGCTGAAGCCTGCATAGTATCAGGCCATGGCAGTTAGCTAGGGCTGGCTGAATGCCAGTTTCTGTAACCTGCTGTAGGCTGTCTGGAAGGAAAAGGGGACCACTGACTTTGGAAGCCTTTAAGTTTGATTGGGACAACTGAAATGCCAGCTTTTCCAGGATTTTTTCTTTCAGCTGGCAATTACTACTAATGACTGGGATTATGGGTCAAATTAGATGGACGATTTCAGCTGCCAAACAATGATGTTCAAAGTGGCACAGGTAGAGTTCCCAAGCCAGATCGTCTCCTGTCATGAACATCCTGCTTTAACTGCCTTCCTCTAGCAGCTGCTGATTCTCCTCTGGTTTTCTCTAGGGTGACCACCACAGTCAAGTACATCATGGGGAACAGAGATGGTGACCTCGCCATCCCCAGCCTGCCAGCTGTGAGCAGAGACGATTCCCAGCACCTGCACTGGAATCTGGGAGATTCAGAGAACCGGAATGCCTCAAGGATCCTTTCTCTGCAACATGAAACTTGGGGGCCGGATGTGGTGGACCATCCTGTCTGGCCCCAGGGGGAGGAGAGGAGGCCCCTTGAGCCAGGCTTTCACCTCAAGTGCCTCATTCTCACCTGAGGGACGAATTGAGTGCCAAACGGTGGGTCAGCCGCTGGACAAAGATTTTTGAGAAGAGAGGCATCGCAGAGGTCCCAGAATCCAGCGAGTACATCGTGGCTCACATCCTCAGAGCCAAAAGAGTTAAGTGCAGTGGCACCAGGAGGGCAGGACAAAGGACGAGGGAGAACTGTGGAAGAGCTATGTCAGGCTTCGACATCTCCCCCACCAACCCCTCCACCCCCAGGATGCTTACCTGAGTTGGATGGGAGTTTTCTGTAATATTGTCATAGACAGATGCTCATTTATTTATCCAACAAACCGTTACAGCGAGTGCCAGGTCCAGGTGGTAATAGAAGATGAAAGGTTCCACAGCGCCTGAAGAAATCTTGGTTTGAGTTGGATGACGGTGCTTCACACCTGTCATCCTAGCTACTTAGGAGATTGAGATGGGAGGACTGAGGCTTAAGTCCCAGGAAGAAAAGCCCGTAAAACTCTTATTTCAACAAACTACCAAAAAGAAAACTCCAGAAGTGGATGAGTGGCTCAAGCTGTAGACCGTTGGCCTTGAGGAAAAAAGGCTCAGGGACAGCACCCAGGCTCTGAGTTCAAGGCCCAGGAATGACACAAAGAAAGGAAAGAGAAAGAGAGGAGAGAAGGATGGAGGGAGAAAAGGAGAAAAGGAAGGAAGAACGGAACATGCAAGCCTTGGTTTGGAGTCCCTGGATCAAGGGAGCCAACCATTCATAATCACTGTGGGGACAGTTTAAGAGCCTAAAGCCAGTATGTAGGACCAAGCCACTGACCCTCAGCAACTTCATGACATCCAGGAGCTGTGTGGTCACCGACTGCAGAGGGAAACAGCCTTGGGTAAACCCTAGGGCTCAGGATGTGTCACCAAATATCAGTCTCTCCTAGCCCACCGAGTTTATTTTCTAGTCAGATAAGAAGAAATTATCCAAGGGATAGGGAGATATAGGCTGAGGGAGTGTCAAGAGGGAGGTGGCAAGGGATAAGCAAGAAGATGAAGAGGGAGGATGATCCCAGGTTAGGTGTGTCAGGCCATTGGAGCCATGACCTCACCTGACAACTTAGACCATCAGAGATAGAGACTTCGACCCAGCCACATGGCTGTTAAAAGTCCTGGCACTTTGTGTTCATTATTGACCAGCTTGCTGTCATTCACTGCTGGATACCTGTGTGGTACATCCTTGGGGATTGGGACTTCTTCTGGCTTAATCTGAAGATGACACCCCCAGTGTTCATTCCTCGACAAGAGACAGAGGTAAGCCTGCCACTGGCACAGCACATCCAGAGAATGAGGGGGGAAGTTAGACCCGTGTTGCCCCAAGACTTCCTCTAGGGGACTGTAGGGCCCTGTGACGGCCATTCTCAGAGATAGAGGTGGGTCCCTTTGCTGACTCAACCTTTAGTCTAGATGACAGATCTGGGATTCAGAGAGGACCGACTGAAGGTGGAGCAGGGCTGGTTAGAGGCTGGTGGGAAAACCAGAGGCACTGAGCTCTGAGCAGGGTTGTTTCATTGAGGATACTCACAACCCAGGAACATTCCTGGGATGGTTAGGCCTTTTCTCCTTTCCGGGAGAGAGGGAACTACAGCTCTCCAGTCTGCATCCCTTGACCAAGAAATCCTTTCAATCCTATATCTTGTGGCTGGATAACTAGACCACAACTGACTGCCCAGTGTCAAAGGATCTTGAGTCCTTGATGAGGTCACGGGATACTCATTATGAGATTGTACTTGAATGTCCTGATTTGGTGTATGGTCAGTCCCATCAAAGACTGCCATAATCTAGGACATATAATCTAGAGAATCAGAGCAGGATGGGGTCTATTCTGTGAGTCTTGAGTATTATGTGTGAGCTTTGAGCTCCCGTGTGCCCACCTGCTTCCCTTTCTTGGGTGGGTCTATGCTAGAAAAAGTTTATAAATAGGGCCTGGGTCCCATCCCTTGTGTTATGCTCAAAGCTAGCACTCTGCCATTTGAGCCACAACTCCACTTCCAACTTGTTTGGGTGTTTAGTTAGTGATAAGAGTTCTCATGGACTTTGCTGAAAAGGGTGCATCCAAATGCAGTCCTCAGAGCTCAGTCTCCTAAGTGGATAGAATGACAGGCTTGGAAAAGTATCTTTGGCCAGGTGCCAGTGTCTCATGGCTATCATCCTAAGTAATCAGGAGTGGAAATCTGAAGATCACGATTCAACTCAAAGCCAGCTTAGGCAGGAAAGACCCTCATTTCGGTTAGGGGCCAGGGTTCAGAGGAAAGACCTCAGACCTGACACCTCCCGGGGGACATTTGTTCTTGTGACAGAGCCCAGTCATTGCTGTGGATAAGGAGGAATCTGCCATCAGACTGACCTGGAACAATGCTCAAAGATAGGTAAGCTGTTGAAGTATCAAACCCACTCATGTCTGCTTCCCATTCCCAACAAGGAGGTGCAGTGTGGGTGGCACAGCCCTGGGCCAAAGAGATTATAAATGGATGGTGGCAGTCAGGAGCTTGTGGCTCCCACCCATCATCCTGGCTATTCAGGAGTCTGAGGGCTGATGGTCGTGACTCAAAGCCAGCCCGGGCAGAAAAGTCCTTGAGATTCTTATCTCTCATAAACCACCTCTCCCCCCCCACAAACCCACACACAAAAAAGCCAGATGTGGTGGTGTAGCTCAAGTAGTAGAGCCTCAGCCTTCAACAAAAGAAGCTCAAGGATAACACCCAGGCCCTAAATCCAAGCCTTAAGGCTCACACAATCATCATAAAATAAATGAACAGTGTACACCTTTTATCTGACTACCAAGAAAGATGGATTCAGTCTTCTAGCTGGCTGGCACTTCTAGCCAAAGGTAAGGGGCTTCCCTTGATGTCCCCCTATACCTCTCCTTCTCTCCATTATCTGTCAAGGCTTTGGTTGCAGGACAGAATTCGGATCATCCCCCTGGATATGACCTAAAATACCCTCGCTCATCCACCTTCCTTGGGGTCAGTATCCTGGATGCACTCCCTGCTGGGAGGATGAGGCACCACAGAGATACGGGTAGGTATCCCTGACACTTACACACACACACACACACACACACACACACACACACACACACACACACACACACAAATACCCCTAGCCAACTCAGACTAGCCTTTTCCAAAGACACTTTATCTCTTTGGATTAACTGACCTAGGAGAGGATTTTGATCCCCAGTAACTGATTATTTTAACTTGGGCTTGCTAGTTGACTGGAGATAAACAGGAGCAAAAAGAAGCATTTGGTGCCATTCATCTGGGGCTAAGGCTCATCCATGTCATACTGGCTACTCAGGAGGCTGACATCTGAGGATCACTATTTGAAGTCAGCCATAAGCTGAAAAGCCCGTGAGACTCTACTCTCCATGGAACCACCAAAAAGCCAGAAATGGAGCTGTGGCTCAAGAGGTAGAGCACCAGCCTTGAGCAATAAAACTCAGAGATTCTTCTCCCAGATCCCCTGTTCAAGCCCACACCAAGAAATGGCCCTGTTTTATGACTACAAACTGCCTGGGTTTTGAGTACCCTCTCTTGGAGTGTGATAAAACACCTGTCCCTGGATGGTGTACCAGGGCCTTCAGAAATCCAGTAGTGGAACCCAGGCCTGCCCCTTTGTGCATTCTCAACACACACTGGCCAGAAGGCAGAGTGTGAAAAAGCCCGCAGCCCGCAGAGCCGAGAGGCTCCAGCTGTGCCAAGGTGATCGGAACGGGCTTCTTGCAGGCAGCACTTGAAAAGTTGGTCCTGCTTAAGAAGGAGGATCTGACAGGAAACACAGAGAGCAAAGGTGCTGCAGATGATGGACAGCATAGCAGAGCGTGTTCATTTCCAGCCAGGGCTGCAGGTGAGAGACTCGGTACAGTTGTGTGAGTCTTGGTATAGATGTGCGAGACTGTCCGATACAGTTCTCCAAGGGACCTTGGTGACATGAGGATGGCTATGCCCTGAAGCTTTTAGTAGACCCATCCATGCTTTGTGTCTCCCTCTTTGATAGAGGCTAGCTGGAAACTCTTCTGTCCTGAGCACCCCTGGACCCAGTTATCAGCAACCCTCCCAATGTCTTCCACCAGGTCATGGAGCAGCGGGCCCCAGAAATCTGCAGGTATCTGTTGGGTGGTGGTGCGGGGAGATAGAAGGCAGGCCCCAGAACTCTTAGTGGGTCTGATCTTCCCTGGACGACCAGTCCATCAGAGGAAGCAGATGGGAATTTAGAGAGGGCTAGTGATGTGGAGGGGGCCCTTTAAAGCCTATGGCCCTACCCAAATTCTCAGCCTCCCTTTGCTGTCCATGAGGGAGGTAGAGGAGTGTCTAGGTAGTAGCATCTAGAGGAGGACTAGGTGGAAATTCTGAAGGACGAGATACCATAAGCTGTGTGCCAGTGGCTCATGCCTGTCATCCCACGCCTATCATCCTGCACACTCAGGAGGCTGAGATCCAGAGGATCTCATTTCCCAGCCCAGGCAGGAAAGTACCATGAGAGCCTCATCTCCAATCCAACTGGAAGTGGAGCTGTGGTTCAAGTGGTAAAGCACTGGCCTTGAGGAAAAAGAGACATTAGAGACAGTACCCAAACCCTGAGTTCAAGTCCCTCAACCCAAAAGAAAGAAAGAAAGAAAGAAAGAAAGAAAGAAAGAAAGAAAGAAAGAAAGAAAGAAAGAAAGAAAGAAAGAGAGAAAGAAAGAGAGAGAAAGAAAGAAAGAGAGAGAGAGAGAGAAAGAAAGAGAGAGAGAGAGAAAGAAAGAAAGAAAGAAAGAAAGAAAGAAAGAAAGAAAGAAAGAAAGAAAGAAAGAAAGAAAGAAAGAAAGAAAGAAAGAAAGAAAGAAAGACAAAACGTAAGAGATGGTGAAGTAGTAGGGGTGCTCTGGTTGGGAGAACAGGTGCTGGCCTCACTGTACAGACATTTCTAAGAACTCCCCAGGTGTGCCCCAGTGTGAAGCCACAGCACAGTGGGCAATGCCTTACCAAGAACTCCAGAGGTCGTGGCCTGTGGCAGGCAGGGACTGGATGAATGGTAGCAGGTGTGGGATGGTAGAGGCTGATATCTGAGGATGGTGGTTCAAAGCCAACTTGGGCAGGAAAATCTGTGAGACATTATCTCCGGTGAAACACCAGAAATCCAGAAGTGGCACTGTGGGTCCAGTGGTAGAGCACTCACCTTTAGCTGAAGAGCTGAGGGACTGCACACAGGCCCAGAGTTCAAATCCCATGACCGACAACCAAAAATAAGGTAGCTGAGATTTCTGCATAGCAGTGTGTACATTTACGAAATGCCAAGCTGTTATGAGCCATTTCAGACTTGTCAGAGGCCCTTAGTTTTGTCTATAATTGGTCTGAGGATAGTAGTGCCATCTTCTTGGGGGTGGGCATGGTCAGGGTCCTCAGGGACTGCTGAGGCCTTGGGCTTCCTGTGTGCATGTGCGTGTGTGTGTGTGTGTGTGTGTGTGTGTGTGTGTGTGTGTGTGTGTGTGTGTGCTTGTGTTTCCCTCATCTTCCTCTGTCCACTTCCTGAGTTGCCTCTTTCTGATCTCGGATGGTGCCCCTTCTCCACACTGATCTTCCCTTTAGCCCCCTATCAGGGTCAACAATGAGTCCTAAATTGCCAGAGGCCTGGATTCCAGATTTTTTGGGGGGCTCAAGTGAGGCCTGTCCAAATCTTGGGGCACCTCCAGAGGATTCTGGGTCAGCAGGGCCGGCTTGCATAAGTTCTCCCCTGCCTCTGGACGGGCGTTAGTCATGTGATGTCCTGTCCTTTTCCCAATCTGGGCCTCTGACTCACGTCCCTCCCTGCATGCTGGCAGTGGAGTGGGGGAAGGGGGGTTTGTGGTGGCTCTGGCCAACTTGAGCTTGATAGCTGACTGAAGGCTGCCCAAGAAATGAGGATTCAGGGTTACATGGGATTTGAGGTCAAGGTGGCTTGGAAGTATCCATTGGTGTGTAGGAAATGTAAACATATCTTGTTGCAGCAAAGTCTATCTTCCCACCTGAGCTTGGCCTCTCATGTCCTTCTAGACAATTCTGGATGCCCAGAATACAGATGCACACACTTTAAATTCTAGGTCCAGGAAACTGGGGGGATTAGAGACTAGTATGGCCAATACTTCAATGTTATGGGACATTAGCCTTGACCTAGCTATGCCCCCCTTGTTGTATGTTCACTTCTTAATCCATTGCTGGCCCCACACCGGCCACTTATGGCAGTGTTGTGAAACGGCAGGAATGGAAGTGAGATACAGGGTGACCAAAATCTGGATTTATGGCTTGATTGGATGTGGAGTGGGGGTAAAGGGTGTCTTAAAAAATCTTAGAGCTGGAACTCAAGGTCTAGGCACAGTCTCTGAGCTTCTTTTGCTCAAAGCTGACACTCTATCACTTCAACCAGAGCCCAACTTTCATTTTTTTAGTAGCTTAGTGGAAAGAAGAGTCTCACGGATTTTACTGCCTGGGATGGCTTCAAGCTGCAATCCTAAGAGCTCAGCTTCTTTAGCTAGGATTGCTGGTATGAGCCATTGGACCCTGCTAAGGATATGTGTGTGTGTGTGTGTGTGTGTGTGTGTGTGTGTGTGTGTGTGTGTGTGTGTGTGTGCGTGTTTGCGTGTTTGTGTGAGTTTGCCGGCTGGAACTCAGATCCTAGGTGGTATCCTTTAGCTGGTTTGCACAAGGTTGGTGCTCTACCACTTGAACTACAGTACATATCAGCTCTCTGCAGCTATTGACTCTGTGGAGAACAAAAAGCTCAAACCTGATCTTATTTCTTTGACCTCAGGGGAGGGTATGATTCCTGTGAAGCCTGGAGGAATAGGAGTGGGGTAGGAGGGGTAACTGTACGTGGGTGCTAGGCTGGGAGAGAGGTCCTCTGTCATTAGCCAAGAAGGAGAGTGTGGCCAGGTGCTATTAGGTCATGCTCTCATATTCCTAGCTACTCAGAGATCTGAGTAGCTGAGATCTGAGCATTGCGATTCAGAGGCAGCCCAGCTAGAAAAGTGTGTGAGACTCTCCTCTCTCAATAACCACCCAAAAGCTGAAAGAAAAACTGTGGCTCAAGTGGTAGAGTGCTAGCTTTGAATGAAAAAAAAACTGAGGGACAGATCCCCGGCCCTGAGTTCAAGCCCTAATTCTAAGATGCGCCCACACATAGAAAGGCGGTAATGATGACCTGAGCCAGAACTGGGGGAAGTCCTGAGGAATAGTAGTAGTAAACTCTTTAGCCAGTTCAAGTGTTTCTTCCTAAGTACTTGGGCTGAGGGGTCTGCACCATGGCAGTAAGTTCGATGGAACCTGCCCCTCCATCCATGCACGGGGACACAGAGCCAAGGGAAACGACACTATGGATGCTCCTTTGTAGTAGGCCAACGATTGCAGACTTTCATCTGTCCCCGAGCACTGGTGAGGAAAGCAGGGCTCTGAGCCCTGGGACTCCTGGGATAGCAACTGCTACAAGCAGCAGCCAGCTGGCTGTGGATTGGTGAGCCCACAAGTCTTTCATGAGCCCAACTCAACACCCACTCAGGGTGTGCCTGACAGATTTGCACTCTTGTGATACCGCATGAGCAGATGTTACCTGCCATGCCATCTTGCAGCTTTTGGACCTCCTTGCCCCAAACTGTGGTCTGAGAAGTTGATTTACTGCTCAGATCCACACTGCGCCCATGACAGATGCAAAGGAGGCCTAAGGGTCAGGAGCTGTGAGAAATAGGCTTCCAGCCACAGGAAATGACTAGGGTCCATGGTGAAAAAGATCTAATCTTCCCCCTGAGCCCCACTCTGGGACTCCACACTCTTTCATACCTGTGCCTGAAGTACAAACCTTGACCCAGCCTTGAATGTCCTGCCAAACTTGTCTGAAGCCACAGAACCTTCATTTCACACACACCACCTGCTCTACACCACACCGCAGGACCTTTACCCATTCTGTGCCTTCTGCCTGAGGCTCTCTGTCCTGTTCCAAGCCTTAGAACTCCTGTGGAATTTTGGCACTGGTTATATCACCTTCTGGAGCAAATCTTTCCTTCCTATGTCTCTCTAGATGTAGAATTGTGCAGACTTACTGGCAAATGCTCTATCTTGTGTGTGTGTGTGTGTGTGTGTGTGTGTGTGTGTGTGTGTGTGTGTGTGTGTGTCAGTTCTGGTGTCAACGTCTAGTGTATTGGGGTCCCTGGATAAGGGTCACAATATCACCAGGACACAGGGGATGCAGCGTGCAAACAATTGCCACTGCATGCTGTGCTTTATTGTTAGTGGGTATTTAAAGACAAGCAAGCATAATCTTTGCCAAGATTTGATCAGAAGACATTCACACAAAAATTTCAACAGATACATTTTTACTTAACCTATAAGACAATGTCTAGGTATATTATTATCTAAACTATTTTAGAGAAAGCTAAAACTACTTCTCCAATCTCAGGAAAATGCTTGACCAGTTGTTCATCTATGCTTAAGCAAGCAGAAGAGCCACTTCCTCAGCTCCCAGGAGTCTGTGACATGTGTTTTGAGATAGGGAGAGAGAACATTTTCCCTCTCTAGCCCAGGAGTCTGTGACATGTGTTTTGAGATAGGGAGAGAGAACATTTTCCCTCTCTAGCCTGGCATTCCAAGAGCTTTCCTAATCCCAAACACAGTCCTCAGATAATCCTGAGGCTGGAGCCTGCATCATTCTTACCCCTCAACATAGACCCGGAGTCTTCACATTCTGGGGTTTGAATTCATGGCCTGGACGCTATCCGTTAGCTTTTCTGCTCAAGGTTAGCAGTCTACTACTTGAACCACAGCTCTACTTCTGGCTATTTGGATGTTTAATTGGAGAAAAGTGTCTCATGTAGACCTTTCTGCTTGTACTTGTGATCCTCAGATCTCAACTTCCTGAATAGCTGAAATTACAGGGGTGAGCCACCAGCAGCTGCTCTCTACCTCTTACCTCGCACCTCGACCCTCCTGAGACACAGAAGAATATGTCTCACCAGGCTCACTTTTTTCTTTTTTTGCTGTTCATCGGGCTTGAACTCAGGGTCTGGGTATGTTCCTTAGCTTCTTTTGCTCAAGGCTAGCCACAGTGCCACTTTTGGCTTTTTCTGTTTCTGTATTACTGAAGATTCAAACCCAGGGCTTCGTGCATGCTTGGTAACCTCTCTACCGCTAATCCACATACACAGCCCAAGGCTGACTTGTAACCAGAGTTATGAGGGTGGAATTTATTGGCTTACCCCTTTTGGCATAGAAATCGCTGAATATTTCATAACTTTGCCGACATTTTGGACCAGTCTGTGACTCTGCAATGAGGAATGATGAATGAGTGAGAGCCACCAGGCCCTAGATGTCTAGGCTCACATTCTACATAGGGATAAATAATATGTATCCAGAACCTTCAACCACTCCTACAGCCTAGGAAATCTGAGGGCTTGTCCCGGGTTGCCCAAGTTGGGTGGGCTGAGCATGGGCAACCTGCTGAATGCCCATTATCCATACATCATCCATCCATACACAGAGACATGGAGTGATTGCCTCCTTTTGTAGGGGGCAGTTCTGTGTTTGTACCATGAGCTTAGGCCCTGTCTCTGAGCTCCTTTTGCTCCAGAGTAGCACTGTGAAACTTGAGCCACAATTTCACTCATTTTTTTATTTTTATTTATTTTTATTTTTCTGGTGATCTGTTAGAAATAAGAGTGTCACCGACTTTCCTGCCCTTGCTGAATTCAAAATGGCATTCTCTACATTCTCAGCCTCCTGAGGAGCTAAGATTATAGGCAAGAGCCATTGACACCTGGATTTCTTTTCTTCTTGTTGTTCTTTTTTCAATTGTGACAATCTGAAATCTTCACGGTGTCATTCCAATGGTTTGCATTCGAAGTAAACTACCCAGCCTTGGAGTTCGAATGCTAGGACTGCCACCCACAAATGGAGGGAGATTCTGACAAACTCATTCCTATTCGTATGACTGCTAATGGAATGCTATAAAAGTAATAATTAAATTTGCAGTTGATTCATGATTCTATTTCATAATGCCACACAAATATTATTGGATTTATATCTTCTATTTTAGCACCATGGTTTGATTCCCCTAATGGAAAGATTTTAACTAATTTTTAATGAATGCTTTTATAAGTATTCAATCATGATATTTATAAAATGGTGGAATAATGTAATAACTAATAATTGGTAATAATATATATATATATCATTTAATATCCTCACATTCCCTCTCTCTCTCTCTCTTTATATATATATATGTATATATATATATATATACATATATATATATATACACACACATACATATATACATATCTATCAATGTATATATTGGGCACTACGGTGCCTTGATCAAAGTTCCTCAGAATTTTCTGGCAGCTCAGTTTCCTGGAGGCTGTTGTGTTAAGACTGTGACCCAATTTATGGATTGGGCATTGTAGGCAGTGAGTTGAAATCCCAGCATGGCCAAAAATTTATTTGTGGAGTAAGAAGCCAATTTTGACACATTTGTTTCCTTCTCTGTGAAAGTCCTAGGTCTCAGTACGATGTATAATCTATATGCAAATATAATCTAGGTGATATGATGTAATAAATGAAGGTTATATGTGTAATAATACTACATAAATAATGGTAATAAACATCATACACAGTAAACCGATGTATGTAAATAGATCTCATATACGAATATTATTTTTTCCAGTGCTGATGCTTGAATTCAGGCCCTAGGGAACTGGTCTGAATTTCTTGTCTACAAGGACGGTGAGCTTCCACTTCACCCTCAATGTCACAGATTTAACTAGGTCCCAAGTTCAAATCCCATGCCTGCTAGAAAAATAGTGCAAATTCCAAGCCAGGGCCTTATTATTATTATGATTATTTTTTTTTTTGGCCAAGCACAAGGCTTGAACTTAGGTCTTTGCACCTCTGCCACAACCAAACCTGGGATTCTAGGACCCAAGTTCAAATATCGGGGCTGGCAAAAAAAAAGAAGGAGAAGTAAAAAACTGAGAAGTTCAAGAAGGTGATATTAATTTTTTTGCTTTGTATTGTGACCATCCTGAGTCTAAATGACAAGGCCCAGAAAGTGCACATGACCTTGCATTGCTGATGTTTGGTGGGCTATTAGGGAAGCCATAGCCAAAACCAGCAACTTTGCCCTGGAGTTTTAATCCCGGGACTGCCACTAATGAATGGTGGGAGGTTCTGAGAAACCCATTCTGATGATATATCCATACAAATGGAATGTTATAAAAGTAACAATTAAATTAGTAGTGTATTTTTTATATTATAAAATTTTACACAATTATACTACATTGAATAATCTTCAATTAATACTTTATTATGTATTCAATCATGATGATTAAAAAAGGAAGGAATAATTTAGTTGCCAATAATTAGTAGTAATATGGTATATGCAAATTCATAATACAGACATCTCTCTTAGTTTATACATATACACCTATCTATCTACCAATCTACACATTTATCTGTTTATATACTTGTCACTCCTGGAGCTCAGTGGTAGAGTGCTCCTCTAGTACATACAAAGCCCTGGGTTCAATTCCTTGCTACCACATGCACAGAAAAGTCTGGAAGTTGTGTTGTCGCTCAAGCAGTAAGCACTAGCTTTGAGCATAAAAGATTAGGGACTGTGTTTAGACCCTTACTTAAGACCCAAGACTGGCACCAAAAATAAAAAAATAAAAGAAGGTTGTGATTGCAATGATATAAGGATAGGACTGCAAATATCACATAGCAAGCTGGGAGTCTGGTGCTGACAGCTGCTATCTAATCTGACTTAACCAGAGGTAAACTGCTGCAACCCAGCTCCACGGAACCAGATGCTGCTGGCTCACTCACCCCTATCATCCAAGATAGTCCAGGGCTGAGGTCTGACACTGGTGGGTTTAAATCCCAGCCCTGGCAGGAAGTCTGCGAAACTCTGAGCTGTGGCTCAAAGTGTTAGAGCTCTAGCCTTGAGCTAAATGTCTTAGGACAGTAGCCCCAAACTCTGAGTGCAATGCCCATGGCTAACTCCCCCTTAAAACAACCCCACCTCTTTAAGCCATTAGATGTGAACTTTGTGCAGTTTGTGAAGTGTTTCTGAAAAATTGGTGATACTGATGAAAACACCCTAATTATAATGACAGCTTGTGGGATATAGCTATGTGATGAGTCCTTCATGAGGTGTTGTGTGCTGAGTCTTTCACCTTAACCTGGTATCTGCTCATTCTTCAGAGAGGTATCACTTCTCCTGAAAGCCTTCCCTGAAACACACACACACACATACACACACGCACACACACACACACACACGCACACACACACAACACAGAGTGCATCACACGTTCATCCACCTGCTGGTCCTTGTAAAGTTCCACAAGTAAGATGATTGTGCACATGAGAAAGTTGAGGCTCAGATATGTCCCCATGTCAGGGCCAAAATTATGTATGTACTGAACTCTAATGAGTTGCCTGCTGCAGACAATTGTTTTGGTTTATTTTTCTTGGTCGTAAATGTTGAACTCAGGACACTGACCTTTCCCTGTTGAGTTCATGGCTAGTGCCTTATCACATGGAGTCAAGGACCCTAGGCATATATACTGAGGTCTGTCATCATGCCTACTCAGGAAGCTGAGATCTGATAATCTGGGTTCAAATTATCCCGGACACAAAAGGTCCCATGAGACTATTACCTCCTACTCACCATTTAGCAATTTGAAATGGAAGCCAGGTGCCACAGAATCACGTCTGTCATCCTAGCTGCTCACAAGGCAGAGAGCTGAGGATCAGGGTCCAAACCAGCCTGCAGAGGAAATTCCTTGAGATGGTTATTTCCAGTGAGTCACCAGAAAGCCTGAGCGGGTGCTGTAGCTCAAGTGGTAGAGTGCTAGAGTTGAGCTGAAGTGCTCAGAGACAGCACCCAGGCCCAGACTTCAAGTCCTCCAAATTACAAGCAAAGAAAGCAAGAAACTTGAAGTGGATTGCTGAAAATGTGTCTTAGGGGTAGAGTGCTTTGCACATACGAAACCCTGGGTTTGAATCCTCAGTAACACATCCCTAGAAAAAAAGCCTGAAGTGTCTCTGTGGTTCAAGTGGGAAAGTGTTATCTTCGTACAGGAGAAACTCAGGTATAGTGCTCAGCTCCTGAGTTCAATCTCTAGAACTGGTGTATGCGCACACACACACACACACACACACACACACACACACACACACACACACACACACACACACGAAGATACCAGAAGTAAAGCTGTGACACCAAATGGTAAAGCAAAGTGCTTCTGCTCTGAGCTTACGATCAGCACCCTGGCCCTGTGTTCAACCGCAAAACCTAGCCACCCAAGGCCCAACTAGGAGAGGTCAAAGGTTTCAAAACCTGATGAGCTTCACCAGCACTAGATAACCAGAAACATTGTGATATTACATATGTACTTAGATTTAGCAAGCTTCTGGAAACCGAGGGATGCACTGTTGCCGATAATGAATCATTTCATTAGGTTCGGCTCCCTAACTTTTCTGCCAGAAGGACTCTTGAATTAATTGTAGCAACTTGTTTCAACACTGGGACATAGTTTAACAAAGACAGGATAAGTGCAGGGAACTTGGCCTGCCACTGGAGGTGGCATAAATGAAGGCTTCCTGTCAAAACAGAGCACTGGGACAGACAGAGCTTGGGTTACAAAGAGGCCTTTTTCTCCTTGACTTCAGAGCCCACCCACATTCATCCTCACCAATTGCCCCCAGATGAATTGTCTGTTTCACAGCTGTACAGGAGTGAGGCTTTTTGGGTGCCTGTTCCAACAAAGGAGGAGGAGGAGGAGGAGGAGGAGGAGGAGGAGAAGAAGAAGAAGAAGAAGAAGAAGAAGAAGAAGAAGAAGAAGAAGAAGAAGAAGAAGAAGAAGAAGAAGAAGAAGAAGAAGAAGAAGAAGAAGAAGAAGAAGAAGAAGAAGAAGAAGAAGAAGAAGAAGCAGAAGAAGAAGCAGAAGAAGAAGAAGAAGAAGAAGAAGAAGAAGAAGAAGAAGAAGAAGAAGAAGAAGAAGAAGAAGAAGAAGAAGAAGAAGAAGAAGAAGACGAAGACGAAGACGAAGAAGAAGACGAAGACGAAGACGAAGAAGAAGAAGAAGAAGAAGAAGAAGAAGAAGAAGAAGAAGAAGAAGAAGAAGAAGAAGAAGAAGAAGAAGAAGAAGAGGAGGAGGAGGAGGAGGAGGAGGAGGAGGAGGAGGAGGAGGAGGAGGAGGAGGAGGAGGAGGAGGAGGAGGAGGAGGAGGAGGAGGAGGAGGAGGAGGAGGAGGAGGAGGAGGAGGAGGAGGAGGAGAAGAAGAAGAAGAAGAAGAAGAAGAAGAAGAAGAAGAAGAAGAAGAAGAAGAAGAAGAAGAAGAAGAAGAAGAAGAAGAAGAAGAAGAAGAAGAAGAAGAAGAAGAAGAAGAAGAAGAAAGAAGTTCTTTGATTTTTTTGGGAGGGGTGGGAAAAATCCTGTTTCTCCCTTGTGTCCTTAACCAGCCTCTTGTTGGAGTCTCTGGTCTGCTTTTGGTCCTGTGGCTTGGTTGGTTTCTTAAGTCAGTTTGTTCAAACAGGTAGAAAAATGTTCTGCTTTACCCAGGATTTTTGCCTTTTTTGAAAAAAAATTGTTTTCCATCCTCCTCCCAGGCTAGTTCATTGCGAGGCAGATATGCTTTGACTATCACAAAAGAGGGGGATGCAGTGATGAGGCTAGGTTCTGGGTAGAGTTGAGGCCTTTAAACAGACAGTAGCTTTTCCTGGTGGCTAGTTTGTGAAAAACTCACAGACCCCAGCCTGGAGCCACTCTCAGGGTTTCTGTTACTGAACTTCAATTGATTGTCGAGGCTGCTAGAGGGAGGGGAAGCCTCTGGCTCTGATTACCCAGTGAAGAAAGCCACTCCTAGCACTGGTGCTCGAGCTGGGTGACTTTTCCCTGGAGCTGAGTCTGGCAGGTCACGCCGCCGTTAAGTTCTTGTGATCTCTTAAATGACTCGTTTTATTCCAAGGCTTGAGTTGGAGCTAGCAGCTCCGCCAAGCTTTGTCGGTATGCAAGATGGAGATCTCCGGTACTGGGGGGGGGAGGAGTGGCCTTCCCTCCTCTGCTTCCTGAGAAGGATTGAGGACGTCAGGCTTCTACTCACGCTGAGTCTTGCTTCCTGGGTCGTCTCTGGTCTGCGAACTGGAGGATGACGATGTCTGCTCCTTGTCGGTTCTTGCTGGTGTTGAGTAGAATCAGCTTGTCCGCTGTGTCTGGCTCCTTCATACTGGACTCTCTGTGCCTCAGGTATGGCCGCGGCCGCCGCTGCCACTGCAGCTGTTGCAGTGGCGGCTGCTGGCAAGAGCTCAGATGTGTCTCCTTGCCTGGATTTTCCCTCTCTGGCCTGACTCTCTGTCCTGTGATGGCACACTTGGTGTTATTCTCTGGCTTGGGACTGTTCACTGGAACTCTAAAACTGCTTTCTCTGTGAGAGCTTGTTTAGATTCCAGCTTCTCCTCCGCCATCTTCCTGGAACTTCTCCATGCAATTTTTATTGTGTTAATGGTTAATAAAATATTAATAAAACTTAATACATATCCTAGAATTATTTCATCTAATTTTATTTAAAATTATACACTAATTAAACCCTTCATTATTTATTGTAGTGACAATTATTACACCTATGACATCCTATTACATAGCATATAGATTTGCACCTGAATTATACATCTTACCTGTCACCGACCACTTTCAAAGAGAAAGAAAACTGTCATGCTCAGCTTCTCACTCCAAGATTACATTTTTGGCAGTGCTGGGATCTAAACTCAAGGCCTAGAATTTCATGAATGGGTGATTTTCAGTGCAGCAGCCACTAGCCAATTCAACTCCTAGACAGTTCCCAGGCAGTGAGATCAAGCCCCATATGTTGAGGAGCTGGTAATTTGTGTGCTCATTTTTGTTGAATAGCATGAACATTTGAATTTCTTTTCTAATCTCTTCCATGACCCACTCGTGATTCAGAAGTGTGTTTTTTAACCTCCATGTGTTACAGGAATTTTTGATTTGGTGTTGAGTTCTAATTTTATTCCCTTGTGGTCTGAGAGAATACAAGGAATAACTTCAATGTTTCTGAATTTGGACAAGTTTGCTTTGTGGCCTAAAATGTGGTCTATTTTGTAAAATGTTCCATTTGCTGCTGAGAAAAACGTGTATTCTGATGCTGCTAGGTGACATATTTGGTAGATATCTATTAAATCTATTTGATCTATGCAGGTGTTTAGATCTGCGGTTTCTCCCTTGAGTTTTTGCCAAGTTAAACTATCTAGTGCGGAAAGTGGTGTGTTAAAGTCCCCAACAATTAATGTCTTTGGATCTATATGGGATTTTAGGGAAAGTAGTGTTTCTTGGATAAATTTGGGTGCTCCATTTTTTTCCGAATAGATATTTAGAATTGTAATATCTTCCTGAAGGAGAGATCCCTTTATTAGTATATAGCGACCTTCTTTATCTCTTCTCACGAATTTCAATTTGAAATCTATTTTATCTGATATTAGGATTGCAACTCCCACCTGTTTATGGGAGCCGTTTGCTTGGTAGATTTTGTTCCAGCCTTTAACACTGAAAATGTCTTTGTTTTTTGGGCAAAATGTGACTCCTGAAGGCAGCAGATAGAAGGATCTTGCTTTTTAATCCAACTAGACAGTCTATGTCAGTCAATTGGAGAGTTAATTCCGTTAATGATGAGAGATAGAACTGAGAATTATTTGAGAGTTCCTGCTATTTTATCCACCTTCTTGGGGGCTGTGGCAACTGGGTTTTTTCTATGGTTCTTGGATTCTCAGTTTGGCTGCGGTTTCTTTGCCTTTTTGTGGTCTTGTTGGTTTTCTATGTGTAAGATAACTTTAAGAATCATTTGTAGGGCTGGTTTGATGGAGATAAATTGTTTCAATTTTTTCTTTGCTATGGAAAATTTTTATTTGACCTTTGGTTATGAAGGAGAGTTTAGCTGGGTACAATAAACATGGTTGATAGTTGTTTGTCTTTATGGTATGGCGTACATCATTCCAGGCTCTTCTTGCTTTAATTGTCTCTGCTGAATAATCTGAGGTGATTCTAATTGTTTTCCCTTTCTAAGTGATTTATCTATTCTCCTTGACAGCTTTAAGGATATTTTCCTTGGTATCAATTGATCCTGTGAAGATTATAATGTGATGCTGGGTTGTTCTGTTCTGGTCTGGTGTAATTGGAGTTATAAAAGCTTCTTCTATCTGAATAGGCCTATTTTTTTTACATGTTTCGGAAATTCTTTGCTAGGATCCTGTTAAATTTCCCAGACCATTAACTTCTGTCTCTAGGTGCTCCTCTACACCAATTATCCTCTGATTATGCCTTCTTATGGTGTCTTCCAAGTGTTGAGTAGATCTATCCCCTTTCTTGAATTTGTCTTAGATGGTTGTACGTTCTTTCTCTATAATATCTAGGCTGTCTTCAATCTCCGAAAATCAATTTTCTGCATAGTCTAACCTACTATGAAGACTTTCTACTTTGCTTTTAATTTCTTTTCCTTCTAGTTGGTTGGCTTTGATTGCTTCAAATTCTTTGTTGGATCTTTGTTTTAGATCTTGTATGAGCTGCTTTACTTCCTTAATTTGGTGTTCAGTGTTTATTCTCAAATCACTTAGTTGATTGGTTATGGTTTCCTTGGACTCTCATTCCTTCTGTTGGGTTCCACTCAGCATTCCCTTTGTGGTCTCCCTGACTTCCTTCAGTCTTTGTTAATGGATTCCATGAATGCCTTTAGCGATCTTTGTGTATTCTTATCCTGCGCTCTCAATTCCTGTATTACTCTTTGATTAGCTTCCTCCCCTTCACGCATTTCCTGTATTTCTCTTTGAGTGTTCTTAGCCCTGCCTATTTGGGATGAAAGTAACACCAGTTTTGTGCTAGAACACTATCTTAAGGCAAGCATCAACTAAAATCTGTAGTTTCAAAATCAAAGCCTGCAGATACGATCTAATTCAACAGATATATCTATTCAACATCCAACACCTATGTATTAATGGGTTACGAACCGCAAAGAATAGTTTGGCAAACCAGACATTATTAGGTTTAGGGAGAGATGTGGGTAAAAATAGGAATAGAGGGATGTGGACAGACAGAGGGAAGGTTAATTTAACGAAGTCCTAATTTCTAAGCGGGAAATAGGTTGGATAGAATGATAATAGAGAGAGAAAAAAAAAAGAAGAAAGAGAAAAAAGAGACAAGAAAAAATAGAAAAACAAAATTTAAAAGTTAAAACGTGAAACACTTAAATACTTAAAAATTATGCAAACTAAAAACACAATATTCAGAGAATATGGATAGGATAAGAGAAGGGTAGGGATAGAAAGGAGATGTGAAAAACTTAAAAATAAACATGCTTAAAATATTATATAAGTGTAAAGAGATAGTACTGCTATTAAGGAATTTAAGTCTAAGAGGTTTGGAATTGAGTAATAAATTTTTGGATTAAATGTGTACACAATGGGGGATAATGTCTAATAATCGACTATGGATATATCTGAGGAAGAGCAGAACATCAATTAAATAACACAAAGAAGAATGAAAGAGAAGAAAAAGGTGAAAAGAATGAGAAGGAAAGAAAAAAACGAATCAAAAGGTCAATAAAGCTAAACATAAAAAAATTTTTAAAAGAAAAAGAAAAAAAGCACATACATATACCCCTAAAATAAAAATTATGAGGAAGAAAAAAGTTAATAGAAAACACATTTTTTAAAGTTCAAAATGAAAAAAATTAAAAACAGTTTTAGAAAAAATTTCTTTATAAATGGTACAAAAAAAGAGTTCTTTGAGTTTTTTGGAAATGGGAAGATCCTGTATCTCCCTTGTGTCCTTAACCAGTCTCTAGTTGGAGTCTCTCGTCTGTTTGTGGTGTTTGATATTCCTGTGGCTTGATTGGTTTCTTACGTCAGTTTGTTTGAGCAAGCAGAAAAATGCTCTGCTTTACCCAGGATTTTATGATCCTCCTCCCAGGCTAGTTCAATGGGAGGGAGATCTGCTTTGAGTATCACAGAAGAAGGAGTGGCTGTTTTCTCTAGT
Organism: Dipodomys merriami; assembly: GCF_024711535.1. Lineage (NCBI taxonomy): Eukaryota > Metazoa > Chordata > Mammalia > Rodentia > Heteromyidae > Dipodomys > Dipodomys merriami. Next base: position 217,268 of record NW_027206108.1, read on the forward strand.
TTGGAGATGCTGTGATGAGGCTAGGTTCTGGATAGAGTTGAGGCCTTTCAGCAAACGTTTGCTTTTCCCCGGGGGGGTCTAGCTTCTGAGACACTCACAGAGCCCTACCTGGAGCCATTTTCAGGGTTTATGTTTAATGAATTTCAATTGATTGTCAAGACTGCTGTAGAGAGGGGAAGCCTCTGTTTCTGTTTATCCAGTGAAGAAAGACACTCCTGGGGCTGGCGACCCAGGCTAGGTGACTTTTACCTGGGTTGAGCAGAGCCTAGCAGGTCAGGTTAGGTTCCTGTGACCTGCTTAATGACTCTTTTGTTTTCTTCCAAGGCCTGAGTTGGAGCTAGCTGCTCAACCAGGCCTTTGCCATTATCAAAGATGGAGATTTCCCATAGTGGGCAGAAGGGTGGTCTTCCCTACTCTGATCCCTGAGAGGATATCAGGCTTCTACTCAAGCCGGAGTCTTCGTTCCTGGGTCATCTCTGGTCTGTGAACTGCAGGATGACGATATGTGCTCCTTGTCAGTTCTTGCTGGTGTTGAGTAGAACCCGCTCACTGGCCGCGTCTGGCGTCTTTGTCCTGGACTCTCTGTGTTGCAGGTATAGTGTCTATGGCTGCCACCAAAGGTGCTGCCATTGCAACTGCCACTGCTGCCATTGCCACTGCCGCCACCACCACAGTCACAGCTGTTAGCAAGTGCTCAGATTCACCTCATTGCCTGGATTTTCCCTCTCTAGCCTAATACTCTTTACTGTGATGGAACACTTTGTGTGATTCTCTGGCTTAGGATTGTTCATTGAAGCACTGAAACTGCTTTCTATGAGAGAGCTTGTTTAACCCCCAGCTTCTCTTCCACCATCTTCCCGGAACTCAGTCCTATATTAGTATGTGTATAATAATACTAAATAGGGGCTGGGAAGGTGGCTCACTGGTAGAGCACTTGCCTTGCATGCATGAGGTCCTGGGTTCAATTCCTCAGCACCGCATAAGTAGGGAAAAAAAGCCAGAAGTGGCGCTGTGGCTCAAGTGGTAGAGTGCTAGCTTTGAGCTGAAGATCTGAGGGACAGCTCCCAGGCCCAGAGTTCAGATCCACGACTGGACTCCCCCCCCCCAAAAAAAATGCTAAATACAATAGACAATAAGTAAATGAATCAAGTAAAAAATAAAATAAATACAAAATCAATAATAAAAATCATAGTGTTATAAACATACATAAGAAAATATATATCATATATTACACATATATAGAAATATTTTTCCATTGCAGGCCCTTCATTCAGACCCTGGTAACTCTAAACTGAATTTCTTTTCCTCAAGGACAGTGAACTTTGCTTTCACCCACGGTGCAAAAGAGTAACCTGGATGGTGAGATCAAATCCGAGCACTGAAAGAAATACTGGCCCCATTTCCAAGACAGTGACTTAATTCTTTTTTTTTTTTAATTTCATTTTATTTGTGAACATACTGTAAAGAGGGATACAATTACATGGGCAAGATAATGAGTACATTTCTTATCAAGCATTGCAGCCTCCACCTTTGTTTACCCTTCACATCCCTTTCCAGCCTCCCCCCGCCCCCCACCCAATCCCGCCCACCCCCCCCACCGCACCAAAGTTGTAAAGTTCGTTTTTGACATGACGACTTGTACTTCACATAGTTTCATAGTGTCCACTTGTATCCTTAAACGACTTGTTTTTCACCATCTCCTCCACAAATTATACTGACATCAAATATAGTGAAAGCAGGGGTTGTACTGTGGGGGAGGGACATACAAAGCTACAAAGAAATAATCCTATTAATGAGTTAGAAACAAATGCAGGAAAGGAAAAAAAAACATTTAAATACTTATCTAAGGGTTCATTTTCCTAACATCACATTATCTAATCTTTCTTGTTGGACTCATACATACACTAGATATTGCAAATAAGGGAAACCATGGGACCTTTGTTTCTTTGGGCTTGGCTTACTTCACTAAATATAATTTTTTCCAAGCCTTTCCATTTCCTAACAAATGGGATAATGTCATTCTTTCTGATGGAGGCATAGAATTCCATTGTGTATATATACCACATTTTCTTGATCCATTCATCTACTGAAAGGCATCTGGGTTGGTTCCATATCTTAGCTATGGTAAATAATGATGCAATAAACATAGTTGTGCTAGTAGCTTTAGTGTGGTCTTGTCACATTTTCAATGTTAAAGGCTGGAGCAAAATCTTCCAAGCAAACGGCTCCCATAAACAGGCGGGAGTTGCAATCCTAATATCAAATAAAATAATCTTCAAACTAAAATTCGTGAGAAGAGATAAAGAAGGTTGCTACATTCTAATTAAGGGATCTCTCCTTCAGGAGGATATTACAATTCTAAATATCTATTCGCGAAACAATGGAGCACCCAAATTTATCCAAGAAACACTACTTTTCCTCAAATCCCACATACATGCAAAGACATTAATTGTTGGGGATTTTGACTTAATTATTTTTAAGTAAGCAGCTATGTTTAATCAGTTACATACTGAATATTAAAATAAAATCAGTGTGGAATTTTGTACATCTATTCAGACCTCTTTCCCTTACCCCCAAACTTCTTCTCTGAGCACGACTTTTTTCATTTTTTTATTGTAAAAATATTGTACAGAGAAGTTACAGTAAAATGAGCAAGGTAATGATTTTATTTCCTGTTGAGGATTGTAGCCTCCTCCTTTGTGTTCCACCTACCATCTCCCCCTCCCATCTCCACATCTACTCCCCCTGCTGAGCTCAGTGACTTAATTTTTATTTTTGGCTTTGCACCGGGTTTGAATTCAAGAAGTGGCAACTCTGCCACTTTCGTGCACACTGCTATAGAATTAATGAGACCTGAGTTCAAATCCCAGCCTAGGAAACAAAACTGGCAGAAATTCCAAACCAGGGAGCTTTCTTACTTTTTTAAATTAGTTAAATCATTAATTTTTAATTTGTTCTTTATTTTGCCAACAGGGGGCTTGAACTCAGGTCGTGGCAACCCTGCCTCAGCTTCAATCGCCGTAGGCTAGAGTGTAGCCTCTGGGCCCATAGCTGATCCTGGTATCAGGCCCACAGGGTTTGCAGGAAGAAAAAAAATGTAGCATAGAAAAAAAGTGGTGAGCTGCATAGGGCTCAGGATTTCACATTTTTTTCTTTGCACAGTGACTATCTTGGGCCTGAATGACATGTTTGCATATTGGACCTGACCTGCCATTGCTAAAGGCTGGTGGGGTATCAGGGAAGACATAGGCAAACCTGTCAACATAGGTCCCGGGTTCAAATCCCAGTCCTGACACCTACCAATGGCAGGAGATCACAAGAGACTCATTCCTATGCATAGGAATACCAATTGAAAGAGTAGTTCATGTTTCAGTCTAGTCTAAAATTGAATGCAATAATCCTAGAAAGCTGATTGATCCTAATTAATAGTTTATTAAGCCCAAAAAGAATAATATTCCTTCAATGGTGGTATAATACATGCCTAAGAGTTGGTAGGAATGTACTAGGTGTCATTCAATCATAGATGGAGGGCGCTGGTGCTCTTTACCTGCCATGCCTACTCCAGTGGAGTCTGCTTAGCATGGGAAATGAGCTTTCAGACCTGAGAATGGGGCTTCAGAGACCTACCTCTGAGTATTGGGACTTCACTGAAGTCTACCTCAGAGAATGGGGCTTTTCAGAAACCTATTTCTGAGTATTGGGACTTCACCCAATTCTACCTAGGAGAATAGGGCTTCAAAGAGGCCTACTCTTGGAAAGGCTGGCAAACCCCTGGGAAAGATGTGTTCTTGCTTTTCTTTTCTCCACTGTGTAAGAGTGCCTATAAATCTTTTACTGTTTCTGCTGTTCATTGTACTTACTCATTGTCAACGTTCCCCTATTCAAAGCTCTTTCTTAAGAGTGCTGACGACTCAAATATCTCATGAGTGTCTTAAAAATATGACTAACTCACCAGAGTTAAGTGCTACCCTGAAACCCCTCTTATGGAGTTTAGTAGACAAGTCATAATTAAATATAAAAGTATTGGGGGTTTCACGATGTCATCTCAGCAGAAGGAATTGTTTGTAAGAGATTTACAATAAGCTGTAGGTGCGGCTAGAACAGGAAGAATGTATAGTAATTGCTGAGATAACTACTTAGGAGAAAGATCTTCCTGTTACTCTCTTTCATTTACTAAGAGACTTGCTAGATCTAGGCCTCCATAACCTTATTGTTAAAGAAGGAACAGGAAAAATCTTATGGGACAATTAAGGCCTTTATAGAAATAAGGTAATGGTTAGATGGTGACAAACATCGAAACCCATTATATTTCTTAGAGATAAGCCGGAAACAAGTGCCTTTCAGGCGACCAGCTGGTGACCATACAAGAATGAAGCCCTGTAGCAAGATTGTGTAACCTTTTGCCCTTTCTTATGTAGACTTTTTGCTAAAAAAGTTTGTTATCCTCTGCATTAAATCGCACTCAGCATCCATTCCTAATGTGTGTGAGTTGTCTGTTTGCCATTTCCCCCCCTATTCTAGGTTCCTCCCCTAGGTGTCCTCCGTCGTCCCGCCAGAGCCGTTCCGCGGCATTTACCAATATATATTTATTTGTATAGCACCATCTGCCTATCTATGCATCACTGATTTGGCCAAACCTGGGGCTGGATCTCAGCACCTCGGAAGCACCTGAGAGCTTCATTGGCTAGAGGCTGCCATGCTCACATTCATCCATTCATGAATTTGGCCTGCCAGGCCCTGAGTTCAGATCCTAGCACTGACAAAAATTTAATCTTGGAGTAAGAAGCCGAGTGTGACACATGATTTCCTTTTCTGGGAGAGTCCTGGGTGGCAGTTATGATGGAGAACATATCTACAAATCTAGATGCTATGTGATAGGATGTAAATAATGTAATAAATGGTAGCGGTGTCATCCAAATAAATAAAATAATTGGTAAATAAATGAATAAAACAAGACATAAAATGAATAACCATACCAAACACAATATGAACTCAATATCTGTATAGAAATATAAATTCTATCTTTAAAATGGATATAAGGAGTACCTTTTCCAGGCCTGAGGCTTGAATTCAGGCCTAGGGAACAGGCCTGATTTTCTTGTCTTCAAATATGGTCAGATTCCCATCCCGCACAGTGCTGCATATTTACCCAGACCTTGAGTACAAATCCTTGGTCTGGCAGAAAAATGGCACAAATTGCAAACCATGGAGCTAAATATTTTTTTGTAATGGTGGGCGTTTGAGGAAGCCATAGTCCTGCATGGCAACATAGGCCTCCAGTTCGAATCCCAGTCATGCCACTTCTGGATGGTGGGAGATCCTAAGAGTCTCATTCCCATCTACAGGAATAACGATGGAATGTTATCAATGTCACGGTTGAATAAGTTGCTCATGAATGACACTTGAATAAAATTAGACTTCATGATTTCAGTCAGCGGATTGATTTTATTTAATTATCTTATGAAGCATTAAAAGAATACTATTTCTCACAGGGACACAATAATTTCAGGACACTGATTTACTTAATCATTTATTAAGGATGAAAATAATAACATAAATTACATGGAGGCATAATAAATACCCAAGTTTTGGTAGGAATGTAGTCTTTATAAGTGAATAATGGATAGACATCTCTGACACCTAATAAAGATATATATTTTTAGCATACTACCATCTGGGTGTCACTCTGTTCTTATTTTTTCAAAACCTGGGGCTCGAGATAAGGTCCTAGGAACTGCCTGTCAATTCATTTTGCCCCAGGATGGTGTGTTGACACTCACCCATTCATGAATTGGGCCTTGTAGGCCATGAGTTCAGATACCAGCACTCTGACAAAATGAATCGTGGAGTAAGAAGCTGATGGTGACACATGTTTTCCTTTCCTGTGAAAGTTCTGGGTGTTTGGTATAATTGTAATACGCATGCAGACCTATATCCTATGTAATCAATGTAATCAATGTTCTATGTGCCATAATAATCAATAAAATAGTCACTACATGAATGAAACAAAACATAAAATGAATAACTACACTGAAAGCAATATGGAGTCAACATATGTATGTAAATATAAATCACATATTTAAAATGTACATGAAGAGGATGTTTTCTAGTGTTGGGGATCGATTTCAGAACTGAGGTGTACACATGAATTTCTTGACTTCAAGGAGGCCAGCTTCCCCATTCCACACAGTGTAACAGAGTTACCCACACTAAGAGTTCCAATCCCAATCCTGGCAGAAAAAAATGACACCTTTATACTGTGTGAGGCGCAATTCTTAGGAAATGAAATACCAATTCTTAGGTGTTTCATTATGCCTCCATTTAATGAATGTGATTGTTTAAATGCTTCATAAAGTATTGATGATCAGTGTTCTATAACAAAATTGTATATAATTTTATCCTAGAATCATTCAAGAACTGCCCATTCAGTCATAACATAAATCACATTCCATTGGTATTCGTATAGATAGGAATGAATTTCTAAGGCTATCCTGCCATTTGGAGGTGGCAGGACCAGGATTCAAACTGTGGGCTCCAGCTCCCACCACTTAAACCTGAGGATAGGGAACTCACTGATCTGTCCAAGAACAGCAACATCCATGATTAAGCAGGAACCAGGCCTCCTTGATATTTATAAGGCTGTGATAGGAGGATCATGGGCAAATTCACCCTAGGCAGGAATGTCCTTGAGACCCCGATCCAACTTCAGTGTCAACAAAGCTGTGTGGCTCCAGTGGTAGAGGGCTACCACTGGAGCAAAAGCAGCTCAAAGAATGTGCCCAGATCCTGCCAACAAACAGACATGCACAACAATCTGTGCAACCATCCGGCTAAAGCATGTCACCCTCTTGTACCCAACTGAATTGGACAGAGTTCCCTGGGAAAGGGGCTGGGGGAGCCGCTGTCACCTTGACTCCACCCAGGGTGACTGCATCTCATAATTTCGGCCACACCCCCATTTTTCATGGTTCTTTCTGACCAATGCAAAACAAGAATTGTAGACATGACCACATTCCATGCTGCCCAGCACCAGGATTCCGTCAGTTGTTCGATACTACCACCAGCAGTTGAGGAAGGTAGAGGTGGCTGAGTGGTGAGCAGGAGATTCGAGGAGACTTTGGAATAGAATAGGAAATTGACATCCTAGTCAGTGAGTGGGAGAATAGAGGATTTCCCAGAGCCTGGTAATGTGGCCAGCCCATCTTTCCCATCCCAGTGCTCAGATGTCTGAAACAACAAGACTCCATGAGAGAGCTACAGACAAGAAACTACTGCCAGAACACCGGCAGAAGAATCCTTCCATCAGACCTGCAACATTCAAGAAAACAAAGAACAGGAAAAAGGGAGGGATCCCCACGACAAACACCACTGGGGAGCGTGATTCAACAGAGCGTCTGGCCAAAGCTGATGCTGATTGCAGGCCTCCCTTGCCTATGGACACAGTCATAGTCAATATTCCTGATACCACCAAGGATCTGCAGAGGTGCTATTTACATGTGATACCTACCCTGGATTGCAGCAAAAGAAACCAGGCATTCTGTGCCAAGATCCAACCACTGAAGCAGGAAAAGACAAACCTCCTGGATTGACTGGAGAAAGAGAGGGAGAAGATAGCTCAGGTGCACGAAGCACCAAAAACAGAGCTAGAGATCCACAAGCCACCCATACAGAGGTTGGTTTCAGCAGAAAGTGATTTACAATCTGCACTTGCCCAAGTCAAGCAGGCAACCAATGGCAGAAAAATAGAGCAAGGAGTTCTCACCAGCCACCTGTAGGTCTCAAAACGGCACATGGCAGAACTGGAGATGGCGGCTTCTGTGGTCACTACTGCACAGAAGGAGAAAGAAATGTTTTTCAAAGAGCTGATATATGTGACACTTCAGCTCGAGGAAAAGACCAGAAGTTTCGATGACCTGGAGAAAGTGAACACAGAAATTCAGAAGAAGCTGGGAGTGCTCTGGACACAGAAGAGTAACAGGAAGAACAGAATCTGCAACTTCCAACAAGTGCTGGTGGGGCGTTGTTACTGGAGGGACTATTGGACAATCTGATCTGGATGGCCAACTCAGCAAATCTGGAGAGAAACACCTTCCCAGAGGACCTGAGCATTGACAGGCCTGAATGGAGGAGGACTTTCCTTGGCTCACCAAGCAGGTGAATCAACTGACAGAGGAGAAGGAGCAAAGGATGAGGCAGGTGCTTGACCTAGAGAATGAGCTGGGGGAACTGAGGAGGAAGCTGGCAGAACCATCTCAGGCTGAGCGGCAGTTGCAGGCCCAGGAATACCATAGACAGATGGAATTGAAAAACTTGGAGAAACAACTTCACATCCAGGTCAAGGAAAACCAGAGGCTCTGTCTCCAGAATGCGGAGCAGCAGGAGAAACTACAGAGACTGGAGGAAAAGGCCAAGGATTGGCAGGAGATCCCCGAGACCCCACGATGCACATGTGTGTGAAACCCATAACAAGAGGAACAGCTGGCTCTGCTGTGGGATGCTTTCCACAGGGTAAGAGGTGAGAAGGAGGAGCTCACCAGCATCCTGGACACAGAGCAGCAGGTGTAGAAACATCTGTGGGAACAGCTAGTCCACTCAGAGGAGAAGATAGACGAATGTAAAGAGGTGGCTAAGAGAGAGAGAGAGATCCAAGCAGCTTGGGAGCTGCAGGAGCAGCAGGAACAGTCCCTAGCCCAGCTGCAAGAGTTCAGAGCCACCTGTGAGCAGCACATTGCCTCCAATGAGTGGCTCAACTCTGAGGAGGCCCTGCAATAGACCCTTAAGAGGCACACCCAGATGAAGCAAGTGCAGGGCCCAATCAACTGGGGGGACGAGGTGCCCCCAAAGTGGTAGGACAGGTTAAGTTCCTAGAAGTGACCAGACCACAGAAGGAGAGCCTGCAGGCCCAGCTGAGCTCCCTGGCTTTCCCTGGGGAGTGGAAGCTGTGAGCCCTGGAGAAGCAAAAGGTGAGGAGGTGACTTCTCCCAACATGACAATCGCAGAAGACAGAGACATGCCCCAGACCTAGAGTGACATGGCTCTGCGAGCACTCTCAAAGGCTCAGATCCACAGGGAGAAACTCATGCTGCAGGAGCGGCAGCCCCACTGCAGGCGCCCTGCCAACACAGCAGCTCAGTGCAAGATGGTGCTGGAGCCACAAGCCTCCCGCCCCATGAGCTGCTACCACAGCAGGCATGAGGATGGCAAGTGGGACACGTGGGCATCCAAGAAGAAAATCTGCTTCATCCATGACCTGCATGATGAGGTGGACTTCCATAGTCCAGCAGATTAACTCCACCATCGATGCACCCAGCTGTCAGCACACATTTGCACCATAGATGAGTCCCTCCTGTCATGTAAAGAGCAGATGTTCATCCTGGATGAGCTGTGTTTGGAGAAAGACAAGCATGTGTGACGGCTCTCCCAGAAGATGGAGAAGAGAGAGCTGCTGTTGCTACTCGCAGGGGAAGGTGCTGACAGAATGCTCCAGATGCCTGCATAGGCTGAGGCCCCCGCAACCACCATCCCTTCAGACGCCTCAGGCTCCAGAGTGGGCAAAATGAGGGAGGAGCAGAAAGGTTTTGAAGAACTGCAACTTCAAGACCATTGGAAACTGCCAAAGGAGAGGTCAGAGTTCCCGACCACATAGAAGACTCCCCCACAGAGCACATCCTGTGGCAGATGCCCCACACCCAGAGCAGCCTACAGCTCGAGGGCTTGGGCAAGGGCTGCTCCCTCCCTTTCTTCTGTAGACTCATGCAGATGATAACTTTCTATGTGACATGACTCTCAAAAACTCAGCAGACACCACAAGTAGGTGGCCAGGTGGCCTTCTCTCAGGCCTCTATCTCCCAAGTGATGGGAAGGGTAAACTGTGGGTCGGGTAGGGCAGAGGCTGCCAGGAGGCAGCCAAAATTCAAGGGACATCTAATGGCCCATTGATGGCCAGGGAAGAGGTCCATATTTTGCTTATCACAAAGAATAATTTGTTTTCAAAGGAAAAAAAAAGCCTCCAACAAAGATTTGTTCTTCCAGTCCTGGGGCTTGAACTCAGTGGCTGGCCACTGTCCCTTAGCTCTTTTTGATCAAATCTGTTGCTGCTCTACCAGTTGAGCACCACCTCTCCCTACAACTTTTTCTGTGTGGAATCAAACCCAGGGCTTCAATCATGCTAGGCAACTACTCTACAGCTAAGACACATTCTCAGCTAGGATGATCCCTGGTCCTCCCAAATCCATATGGCCATTCCTCAGATAAATAGAAAGTAGGAGCTAGGATGACTATGAAGCACAAGTCTGGTTCACACAGAAATATTCCTCAGCCCCCTCTTCCCACACCCTTAGTTGAAGTTTCTCTTCTACCATTGAGGGATGAGAGAGGGAGAGGGGAGTCCTGAGAGGAGTACCAACAACAGTGTCCCCCCCTGAGCCCCACATCTTTCCCCACACAACTGGTTCTCCAGATTCCGATCTTACCTGACTCAATGTGGAGTCTACACTGACTCCCCACCCCTGAAAGGCTCAGGATGAAATAGAGGTCAGTCCTGGCCTCAGCCCACACTTAGCGTGGAAGGTCCTAGTCCCAGACCCACTTCCACCTCTGACTGCCCTGTTAGCCTGGACCACCATCACTCACCACTATATTGGCAGTGATGACCTCACAGATGGATTCCAGGAAAAAGGTCTATGGCAAAGAGCAGAAACAGCAGGGTGAGCAGGGCAGAAAGAGGGGGGTGATTGCTCTGGGATCTTCCTCCTTGAAGCCCTCCCGTCCAGCCAGGACCAGGCTGACCTAAAGCATGGCCAAGGCCAGGGGGTGAGACGAGATGGAGAAGCAGGGACTAAAGGAGGTACTGCTTTGTCTTGGAGCAATTGAAAATTCCAATTACATTTGGCCCATGCTAATCCCAAAGCCAACATGCAATACCTCTCCTTTTTGTTGTTGGCTGTGAGCATTGTCCCTGAGCTCTTTTTCTCGAGGCTAGAACTCATTACTTGAGCCACAAGGCCACTTCTTGTTTTCTGATGGTTCATTGAGGATAAGAGTCTCACACACTTTCCTGCCCATGCTGTCTTGGAACCATAAAGCTCCAGATCTCAGCTTCCTAAGTTGCTCAGATGACAGGAGTGAGCTACCAGTGCCCAGCATGTGATACCATTTGAAGGCTTCTTGGCGAGTCTGTAAAAGGAGCCCCAAAGGGACTGGATAGACATTGACATGACTAAGGAACTGGGATGCGGGAAGGCTGACCTTCTATCCATTCTTTTCCTTAAAATCAAAGATGCCAGATGGTGATGTATGCATCAAACTCTTAGGCCAACAACCACCAGGCTTAGTGGGGAAAAGGTAGAGAATACCCAAAGATTGCAGTGTAGAAATCTTTGATTTTGCATTCATGTGGTGTGTGTGTGTGTGTGTGTGTGTGTGTGTGTGTGTGTGTGTGTGTGTGTGTGTATGTGTGTGTGTGTGAACACAAGGCCTAGGCTCTATCCTTGAGTTTTCTTGCTCAAGTCTAGCGCTCTGCCACTTGAGCCACAGCCCCACTTGCTTTTCTATAGTTAAATGTAGGTAAGAGTCTCAAGGACTTCGATGTCCAGGGTGGCTTTGAAGCATGATGGGGGCCCCAGGGAAGCAAGAGTAAACCCAACTCGCAGGTACCATCCCTATGGTGGGATACTCCTGCCCCCTGGTGGCCAGACACGGGACATTGCTCCTCCCCTCTTCCTCCCCCCCTCGCCTGCCATCATCCTCTACAGTTCAATTTGGGAAAGTGACCCAGGCCAAGCTGATTTTGCTCACCCTGAGTGCTGATGCCAGAGCAGGTCTGTTCCAACCTAGACCAAGAGAGCTCCAGGAGGCCTGGCTCTGAGGGGCACAAGGAAGGGAGAGGTCAGCTCCAGGCCAAGCTAAGAGCCTTTGCCCATGGACACCCCTACTTGGCCTTTCTGATCACTGTAAGGCCTGTCAAAGTAAAATCCCCCCCCAAAAAAATTGGAGCTGTGTCTCAAAATGGTCGAGCTTTAGAATTGAAACAAAGAGCTCAGAGACAAGGCCCCAAGCTTTGAGTTCAAGACCCCCAGCTGACCCTCCTCCATAAAACACCGGTTAGCTAAATGTGAACTAATAGGATTTGTGAAGTATTTCTGAAGAACGGTGATACTGAAGAAAGCACACTAATTCTAATGACAGCTGAACTTGTGACATACAGCTATGTGCTGATACCTTCACGGGGAGCTGTTTGCTGGGTCCTTCCAACCTGGGGGTTTTGTGCTGTTTGCTGAGTCATCACAAAGGGTGCTATGTTCTGAGTCCCTAAGAAAGTTGAGCTGTTCTGGGTTTTCCAAAGGGTACTGTGTGCAGAGTCCATTACACAATGTACTGTATGCTGAGTCCTTCAAAAAGTGTGGTGTGTTAATTCATCCCAAAGGGTGCTGCTATGTGCTGAACCCTTGGGAAGAGAGGGATGAGGTGAGATTTTTGAGTGCTGTGTGCCGAGTCCTTTACAGAGGGTGCTCTGTACTGTCCTTCAAATGGTGCTGTGTTCTGAGACCTTCCACAATGTGATTGTGCTGAGTCCTTCAAAATTGTGCTATATGCTGAGTTTTTCAAAGGGTGCTGTGCACTGAGTGTTTCACACAGTGTGCTACATACTCAGCCCTTCAAAGGGTGCTGTTTGTGGAGTCTTAACCCAGGGTGCTATGTAATGAGTACCTGGGAAAGAGTGCTACAGGCTGAGTTTTTCAAAACATGTCATGCACTTAGTCCTTTACATTGCAGGCTATGGTCTCCCTCCTTCAAATAGTGCTGTGTGCTGAGTTCTCTAAACAGGGTACTATCTGCTGAGACCTTCAAAGTTAACTGTGTGCTGAGTCCTTTACACAGTGTGCTTTGTGCTGTTTTTGGAAGTGGGCTGTGTATTGCGTCATTCAAAAGGGTGCTATGTTCTGAGTCCTTCAGTGGTAGTTATCCCAACAATCAGAGGCACACAAACACAATCAAACACACACACACACACACACACACACACACACACACACACACACACACACACACACAAGGGTCACCATGCACTTGCTTGGTGTGTGGAGTAGAGGGAGTGGGGCTGAGGGGAGACTAGTTTTCCCCGAGCAGGTACTGGGGTTGGTGGGGAGTGCTATGCTGAAGTGAGGTTGCAATTGCCATGGCTTGGAAGCTTCCATGGACTGGAAGAACCAGGGCCCAGTCAGGGCTGCCATTGTAGTCGGGGTGAGGGGGCGAACCCAGGGGAGGGCTGCCCAGGGGCACACTGCAATGGCAGCCAAGGCCAGGGCCCTGTGAGGGTGGGCGCACATGCACGGGCGGGGGTGGGGCAGCCTAGGAGACGAGTGGAGGGCAGAGAGTGAGGTCAGAGAGAAGAGCAAGCACATGCAGGAGGTGAAGCAGCTTCAGTGGCTGGAGGCCACTTAGATCATAGTGCGGGTCCTGGCAAGGAGCAGAGAGCATGCGGAGCCAGCACAGCAGGCATATTGCCGAGCAGCCCCATGGAGGCGAGACGTCCATGGCATCAATGAGTCTGATATCCTGGCTGGGGGAGCAAGGTGGCAGTGGCTGAGGTGCAGCAGTGGAGAAGGTGGCTGCTGAGATGGGGCGGGGGTGAAAGCAGAGGCCCCTGGGGAGGAGGCTGCTGAGGTGATGGCAGAGGCTACTGAGGAATGGGCAGTATCAGCAGCTGAGGAGGAGGAGCAGAGGAAGCTCACAGCCTTCCCAGGCACCGACAGACGCCCCTGCCCCCTCCCAGCAGTGCCGCATTTAACACATGGTGCTGCCAGCTCAGATCCTTGGTGCTTCTCTCAGTTGTCTGGCAGAGATGGCGCAGCCCTAACCTGCTTGTGGCCCGAACCTGACCCCGCCCCAGGTCCTCAGACTCCAGGGCCCTCAAACACCAGGAGCAACCGCCTATAGCTTCTCCCCAGCAACACACATAAGTGACTGTCCCTTGGGCCCACACCCCGTGACCCCTGTACCTCGTGACTTCCTGTCACTCCCCCAGTGGACCCAGACCCGCGCCTCCTGCCTCCCCTCTCCTGTCCCACCTGCACCTCCCTCATGCCCCACAGTCCGCCCTGGCTCTGCCACAAATGAGACCCAGTTGCTGAGGTGGGGTGTTGACCCTGGGATCCCATTCCCATCCCTAGTGGCCAGTGTCCCCAGGAAAAGAGAAGATGAAGAAATGGGTGAGGAGGGGACACCCCAGAGCCTCTGGCCTGGAGCAGTGGGAGCCACACAGCCGGATATCTGCACCCTTCCTTTCGCTGGTGAGAACCTGATGGCTTTAGTCAGAGGTGGATAGCAGCACCTCTCAGGTCTTTTCCTTTTTTTCTGGGGGTAGAGGGTGTTGGATGCAGAAGATAGGCCCCCTTATTGTTGTGGGAGCCCTTGTCTGTCTTCTGTGCTCAGTCACACCTTCACCTGAGGAGGTCCCAGAAGAGCCCAGTAGGGAGGTGAGGGCACTAGGGGTCAGATGGGAGGTGAATATTTGGGAGGTGTGTTCCTCCAGCACACATACACCTGTCCTGTCCCCCTCCCACCCCAGTTGTTAACAGTTTTCCCAGAGTTATCATATTTCCCAGCTCTGCCAGCTCTGCTAGTGCTCCTGGTACATTTGGTCTCCTCATCCTCCTCAAGAATCCACCAAGTCACCCAGAAGCATCTAGGCTGGAAGTAGGGAGTCCATCCATGTATATAGCCTTTAGGACTCCATTAAATTCCCCAACACTGCCCCCACCCCGGGTCAGACACCCCTCTAGAAGCACTATGACCTCCTTCTTTGTTTTCTCTCTTGGCTCTGAGGAGCCACCTGTCTCAGGACTCCTTCACCCAAGAGTCCTAGCATAGGGTTTTTAGTGAATGGGGACTCAAGGCTGGTTGTTCCCAATGGGAGGTGTCTGTCCCTGGCGAAAGGGAGAGGCAGGGGGGTTCTGTGTTATTAGAGCAATGTTCTCCTTGGTAGGATCCCCTGGTTCTGACCAGGGAATCCCCATGCTCGAGCTTCTACATTTCCCAGATGAGGAACCAACTAACTCAGGAGAGACAATGCCCTGAGTCTGTGTGTGCAGAGAGAGAGAGAGAGAGAGAGAGAGAGAGAGAGAGAGAGAGAGAGAGAGAGAGAGAGAGAGAGAGAGAGAGAGAGAGAGAGAGAGAGAGAGAGAGAGAGAGAGACAGAGACAGAGACAGAGACAGAGACAGAGACAGAGACAGAGACAGAGAGACAGAGAGAGACAGAGACAGAGAGGGAGACAGAGAGGGAGAGAGAGAGAGAGAGAGCGATCATCTTTCTCCTTGTACAGACTGACTGTGAATGATCAGGTGGTAAATTGCAAGTGCTGCATGAATGAGTCTTCTGTCACTGGTTTGTATTTGTGTTGTGTGTGTGTGTGTGTGTGTGTGTGTGTGTGTGTGTGTGTGTGTGTGTGTGTGTGTGTGTGTGTGTGAGTGTGTGTGTGTTGGGAGTGTAGGGAGATGAGAACAATGAAAATATACATTAGTCACCGTGCCTAAAAAGAGCAAAAGCATTTTATTTTTGTGTATGTGTATTTGTTGTTCTTTTTTCATGAATGCCCAATACAAGCCCAGCCACAATTTCTGTTTTCTCCTTCATCATTTCATGGCATCTTTGGAGAAGGTTTCAGTAGATTTCCTTTCCACTTCTTTCCACCTCCCTCTTCCCCTTTCCTGTAGCCAACTGTAGCTGTTGGGCCTGTCTAGGTCTCTACTCGGAGGCCTGTGGGAAGCGCAGACCAGAGTGGACACCTGTCCTTCTTTCTTCAGCCAGAAGGCTCATGCGTGTAACCACAGCCACACTCTTCCACCCAGACACTCTGCTCTCGTGTGTATAGTTGGAACTAATTCAAGGCTTGGGAATGTGTCTGCCAAACATAATTTGGGAATGAGATGTGGGGGAGGAGGGCAGGGGCTGTGAAGCTAGGAGGGTCTGGGATGTACTGAACGGTGTGATATGGCTGATGGCTCACCACGACGAAGGATGAGAGGGCAACCTTACCCAGGACATTGATGTGTGTGTGGGCATCTGGGCAGAGAGCTACAGGCCCCCACTGGTGGTGTGGATTCCCTTCCGTGTCAGTGCACTGTTGTGCAGTCCTCCCTGGAGTCCTGCAGACTCCAATCTCTGTCCTGCCTGGGCCGTTTCCAGCTGGGCAGGGGTATGCAAGTGTGTTCTCTCTGCTGGAGCCTGCTCAGTATCAGGACATGGCAGTTAGCTAGGGCTCTCTGAATGCCAGTTTCTGTAACCTGCTATAGGCTGCCTGGAAGGAAAAGAGTCCACTGACTTTGGAACCCTTTACGTTTGATTTGGACAAGTGAAATGCCATCTTTTCCAAGGTTTTTACTTGAAGTTGGCAATTTCCACTAACACCTGGGATTATGGGTCAAATTAGACTGACCATTTCAGCTGCCAAACAATGATGTTCAAAGCAACACAGGTAGAGTTCCCTAGACAGATGGTCTCCTGCTACGAACATCGTGCCCTAACTGCCTTTCTCCAGCAGCTACTGATTAGCCTCTGGTTCTGTCTAGGGTGGCCACCACAGTTGAGAATGTTGTGGGGAGCAGAGATTGTGACCTCGCCATCCCCAAGCTGCCAGCTGTAAGCAGAGACGATTCCTATCACCTGTACTGGACTCTGGGAGATTCAGAGACCTGGGATGCCTCAAGGATCCTTTCTCTGCAACATGAAACTTGGGGGCCGGATATGGTGGACCATCCTGTCTGGCCCCAGGCGGTGGAGAGTATGCCCCTTCAGCCAGACGTTCAGCTCACGGCAACCTTGTTCACACCTGAGTGGGGAATTGAGTGCCACAAAGCTGGTCAGCCTCTGGACAGAGATCTTTAAGATAGGCATCCCACAGGCCCCAGAATCCAGCAAGTACATTGTGGCTCACGTCCTCGGAGCCAAAAGAGTTAAGTGCGGTGGCACCAGAAGGACAGGAAGAGGGAGTAGGGAGAACTGTGGGAGAGTTACATCAGGTTATGCCCACCCAAGATGCTTACCAGAATCAGATGGGACTTTTCTGTAGTATTGTCGTAGACAGATGCTTATTTATTTATCCAACAAAGAGTTACAGTGTGCGCCAAGCTCGGGGTGGGGGGGATAGGTCACAGATGATGAAAATTTCCAGTGCTGGTTCCACAACACATGAAGAAACCTTGGTTTGAGCTGGATGCCTGTGCATCATGCCTGTCATCCTAGCTACTTAGGAGGCTAAGATGGGAAGATCGAGGCTTAAGTTCTGAGCAGGAAAGCCTGTAAGACTCTTATCTCCAACTAACTACCAAAAAGAAAATGCCAGAAGTGGATGTGAGGGTCAAGCCTTAGTCCACTGGTCTTAAGCACAAAGACTCAGGGGCAGCACCTAGGCTCTGAGTTCAAGGCCCAAGAGTCAGAGAAAGAAAGGAACTAGAGAGGAGGACGTTGGGAGAAAAAGAAGAAAGGAAGGGAAGAAGGGAGCATGTGAGCCTTGGTTTGGAGTCCCTGAATCAAGGGAGCCAACCATTCACAATATCTATGGGGACAGTTTCAGAGCTTAAAGACAGTATGTAGGACCAAGCCAATGACCCCTCAGCAACTTTATGACATCCAGGAACTTTGTGGTCACCGACTGCAGAGGGAAGCAGCCTCAGGTAGACCCTAAGGCTCAGGCTGTGTCACCAGGTGTCAAACATCCCCAGCCCCAATAAGTTTCTTTTCTGGTCCAAGATCTAGGGAGGTTTTGGGGTGAAGGAGTGTCAAGGCGGGGGGAGGCAAGGAAGATGAAGAAGGAGGATGATCCCAGGTCAGGTGTGTCAGGACATTGGAGCCATGACCTCGCCTGACAACTTCGACCATCAGTGATAGAGCCTTCTACCCAACCACATGGCTTTTAAAAGTCCTGCCACCTTGAGTTCACCATTGACCACCTGGCTGGCATCTGCCACAGGATGCCTGTGCAGTACATCCTTGGAGACATGAACATTCCAGGGCTCAATCTGAAGATGACACTGAGAAGACTGAGGCCTGGGTGACTTCATCTTGAGCTAGCGAGCATATTCTGAGGTATGAGTTATGCAGCTGACCATGAACCCGACCTGAGAATGAACAGAAGAAGCAATTCCCAGGGGACTAGGAACATAAACAATCCTTGGGAAAACCGCAGGCAGGCAGGTGCTGGAGTGCTTGGTGACGCTGCAGTCAGGCCACAGGTGGTGTTTGTTTAAAAAAGGAACTCTGCAGTTTAGCATGTATCCTCTTGAGACTCTTCTGTGGTGCAAGCCAACCAGTTTAAAGAACGTAGGCCCCCTTGATCTAACCAACAACTTGTTTCTGGTCCTTTCCCACTTTGTAGTGTGCAAATCATACTATAAAGTCGTTTTGTGATTTTCCTGGGGTTTGTAGTGATTTGTTACAAGAAATTATGATGTACGCGAAGCCCTACCTTCCCTAAAAAAGTGTATAAGAAGTGTTGTAACCATGGGCTTGGGGCCTCTCAGCATCATGGGCTGCTGCCATGTACACTGGGGGGACCAAGATCAAGCTTCCAATAAAGACTCTTTTGCTTTTACATTGGTGATGGTCTCTGGTGGTCTTTTGGGTAAGGATTTCAGAGTTAGGTTTTACAACTACCCTGGTGTTCATTCCTCTACCAGAGACAGAGGTAAGTTTGCCAATGGCACAGGACAGACAGGAAATGAGGGCTGGAGTCGGGACCCATGTAGCCCCGAGACTTCCTCTAGGGGGCACTAAGACCTCTTGACTGCCATTCTCAGAGGCAGAGGTGGGTCTCTCTTCTGGCTCAGCCTTTAGTCTAGATGGTAGATCTGGCATTCAGAGAGGGCCAACTGAAGGTGGGGCAGGCTTGGTTAGAGGCTGGTGGGAAAACCAGAGACCCTGGGCTCTGAGCAGGGTTGTTATTGAGAATACTCACAACCCAGGAACATTGCTGGGATGGATCAGCCCTTTTCTCCTTCCCGAGAGAGATGGACATAGAGCCCTCCCATCTGCTTCCCTTGGCTGCGAAATCCTTTTATTCCCACATCCTGTGGTTGGATAACTAGACCTCACCTCACTGCTCAGTGTCAATGCAGGACAGTGAGAGATCCTGAGTCTCTGATAGGTCAGAGATTGTACTTGAACGTCCTAACTTGGTGCATGGTCAGTCCCATCTAAGACTGCCATGATGTAGGACATAGAATCTAGAGAATCAGAGCAGGATTGGGTCTGTTCTGGGAGTCTTGAGTATATGTGTGAGCTTTGTGCTCTGCTGTGCCCATCTGCTTCCTTTTCTTCGGTGGGTCTTTGCTACAAAAAGCTTGAAACTAGAGACTGGGTCCTATCCCATGTCTTTGATGCTAAAAGCTAGCAGTCTACATTTGAGCCACAGCTCCACTTACAACTTTTTTGAGTGTTTAATTGGACATAAAGAATTCTCATGGATTTTGCGGCGAAGGGTTGCATCCAACTGCAGTCCTCAGATCTCAGTCTCCTGAAGAGATAGGATGAAAGGCATGGAAAAGTATCTTTGGCTGGCTGCCAGTAACTCATGGCTGTCATCCTAGTTACTCAGGACCTGAGATCTGAGGATCACGGTTTAAAGCCAGCTTGGGCAGAAAAGTTCTGCGAGACTTGATGTCCAATGGACCACCAGAGAATAGGCACTGTTGCTCAAGTGGGAGAGTGCTCACCTTCAGCTGAAAAACTGAGGGACAGTGCCCTGGCCCAGAGTTCAAATCCCATGATCAACAACAAAACAAAAGAAGTGACTAAGTTTTCCGCATAGCAGTGTGTACAGTAGGAAATGCCATACTGGGCTATGAGACATTGGAGGTATGTGAGAAGCTTAATGTTTTGTCTACAGTGGGTCTGAAGTCGGGAGTGCCACATTCTCAGGGGTGGGATGTGATCCTAATGGAAGGAATTCATGGTTCTCTTCTCAGAGACTACTTAAGCTTTAGGCTGTGTGTGTGTCTGTGTCTGTGTCTGTGTCTGTGTCTGTGTCTGTATGTGTGTTTGGAGGTAGAACTGGGCCTTGAACTCAGGGCCTAGGTGCTGTTCCTGAGCTATTGTGCTCAAAGCTAGTGCTCTGACACTTGAGTCACAGCTCCACCTCTGGCTATTTGGTGGTTCACTGTAGATAGGAGCCACACAGACTTTCCTGCATGGGCAGGCTTTGAACCGTGATCCTCAGATCTCAGCCTCCTGAGTAGCTAGGATGACAGACATGAGCCACCTGTGCCGGCTTTGTGTGTGTGTGTGTGTGTGTGTGTGTGTGTGTGTGTGTGTTTGTGTGTGTGTGTGTGTGTGTGTGTGTGTGTGTGTGTGTGTGTGTGTGTGTGTGTAGAAGTAGGTTGTAACACGGAGTGCTGGACCCTTTGGTAACTTATAAATGCTATCTTTGGGGGATGCATGGGCCGAGGTTTAGGGGCCTGGAAGGGTGGAACACTAGAAGGGAACTCAGCACAATTAAATTATAAGACCAAAGGATCTGTGTTCCCTGGAGATGTCTACTCCCTTAGGCCTGGTTGGTGGCAAAGAGAGCTTAGGAGGACCTGGGGGTGGGGCCCACAGAGGGTGACTCCCCAGGGGGACAGACAGCATAGCCAGCCCTTAGTAAGGATGTGAGCCCTGTTAGTATGGAGTGCACTGGTATGGGTCAGAGTCTGGGTCTTCTCATAATGACGATTCATGGGTGAAGCCAACCCTATTTTAAATCTTGACCTGTAATCTTCAGATTTCAGTATCCTGAGTAGCTAGAATTACATGCATGAGCCTCTGGCACAAGGCCTCTGATTTTTTTTTGGTATATTAGGGTTTGTACTCAATGCCTTAGGCTTGCCAGTCAGGTCTTCTACCATGTGAGGTAAGCCTTTATGTCTTGGACATTTCTGAAATAGATAATATATGCTCAGGCTGGGTTGGATCGCAGCCCTCCTATCTGTGACAGGCATGTGCCAGCAGGTCTGCTCCTCTTTAGTTGGAATGCTAGACATGTAGCGCCAAGCTCAGTCATTGGTTTAGATGGATTGTCCCAAACTCAGTCCATGGCAGCCGATTCTTGACCTAAGGTGAAGCTCTGGGTTGGGCCTCGACCATTGGTCCTCAGTCTCCTTCTGAGACAGTTGTGAGGAAACAAGGAATTAATACAGAGGGATCTCTGGGGCAGAGCCAGGCATAGAGGGAGAGGCTGTCAGATATGGTTCTTGACAATTCTGTGAGCATATGACAGGAAGATACCCAGAAAGTGCTCAGATGGGGCCTGTTATTTATCGTGCAACTAGTACGGGATTATGAAACAAAACATGGCTCTCTTTCATCCTTACCCTATCACCATGAGGAAGGGGATCCTTCACTGTGCTCAGTTTTGCAGCTGGGGAAAACGAGGCATGGAGACGCTAGGTGACCTACTCATGACCCCCAGCTGACAGCAAGCTCGGCCTGACTTCTCTGCCATGTTCCCTAGGACAGTGGGTGTTATTCAGTCCACTACTTGTGGTAGCAAGTCCACTTCTTGTCAGTTGTGAGGCTTGAAATCTGGACCTGGGCACAGTCCCCGAGCTCTTCAGATAAAGGCTAGCCTCTACCATTTAAGCCACAGCATCACATCCAATTTTCTGGTGGTTCTTTGAAGATAAGAGTCTCACAGACGTTGCTGCCTGGGCTGGCTATGAACCATGATCCTCATATTTCAGCCTCCTTTGTAGTTAGCATTATAGTCCTGTGCCACCAACACCTGGCTAAAGTATAATTCGGATTTTCTTCCTTCCTTTCTTTCTTTCTTTCTTTCTTTCTTTCTTTCTTTCTTTCTTTCTTTCTTTCTTTCTATCTATTTCTTTCTTTCTTTCTTTCTTTCTTTCTTTCTTTCTTTCTTTCTTTCTTTCTTTCTTTCTATCTCTTTCTTTCTTTCTTTCTTTCTTTCTTTCTTTCTTTCTTTCTTTCTTTCTTTCTTTCTTTCTATCTCTTTCTTTCTTCCTTCCTTCCTTCCTTCCTTTCTTGTTTCTTTTTTCTTTCTTTCTTTCTTTCTTTCTTTCTTTCTTTCTTTCTTTCTTTCTTTCTTTCTTTTTTTCTTTCTTTCTTTCTATCTTTCACACATTTTCTGACTCTCTGTCTCTGTCTCTGTCTCTCTCCCTACCTATCTCTCTCACATAGGAACTGGTTGAATGGGTACTGGAGGAGGTGGCCCAGGGTCCCCATGTGGCTGGACTCAAGGTGGTCCTCCCATTCTGGAGGTTGGCTGTAGGTCAGGAGCTGTCTCCTCAGCCTATTGAACTACCTCCCTGAAGTAAGCCCCACCGTGCCCGGGTTAGACTGTGTCGGATATTCATCGTCCGTCTCTCCCGTGAGTCCTTCCCCACGACCCTCTGCTAAGACAGTTAAAGGAAAGTGTATACGGAGGCATCACATTGTCCTCCCACCCAGCACGATCCAGGGCCTCTGATCCTCACCACCGCTTATCTCGCCAGATCCTGGTTATAAGAAAATGAATCCACTTTATGTCTACTTCACTTTGCTGGAGTGTGTTATTTTGGGGTGGAGGGGCAGTATGCAGAGGAAAGACCCTAGGCCTGACACCTCTTGGGGGACATTTGTTCTTGTGACAGAGCCAAGTCATTGCTGTCAATAAGGAGGAAGCTGCCATCAGACTGACCTGGAACAATGCTCACAGGTAGGTAGGCTGTTGAAGTATAAAAAGCACCCATGTCGGCTTCCCACTCACAACAAAGGGGGTGCAATGTGGGTGGCCCAGAACTGGCCCTAGGGGAATATAAATGGATGGTGGCAGTCAGGTGCTGGTGGCTCCCACCTGTCATCCTGGTTATTCAGAGGCTGAGGTCTGATGGTTGTGACTCAGGACCGGCCTGGGCAGAAGAGTCTGTCAGATTCTTATGTCCCATTAAAAACCTCCCCCCATACACAAAACAGCCAGATGTGGTGCTGTGGCTCAAGTGGTAGATCCTCAGCCTTGAGAAAAAGAAACTCAGGGATGACACTCAGGCCCTGAATCCAAGACCTAGGACTCACAGAAATAAAATAGAATAAAGGAATAGTGGGCATGTGTTATCTTACTACCAAGAAGGATGGATTCAGTCTTCTCTCTGGTACTTGTAGCCAAAGATAAGAGGCTTCTTTTGATGTTCCTCTAAACCTCTCCTTCTCTCCATTATCTCTCCAGGCTTCAGTTGCAGAATAAAATTCAGATCATTCCACTCAATGTGAACTTACGTACTCTACCTACCCACCTTCCTTGGGGTGGGGATCCAGGATGGACTCACCAATTAGAGGATGAGGCACCGCAGAGATGGGGGTAGGTATCCCTGAAACAAACCCTCTCTCTCTCTCTCTCTCTCTCTCTCTCTCTCTCTCTCTCTCTCTCTCTCTCTCTCTCTCTCTCTCTCTCTCTCTCTCTCTCTCTCTCTCTCTCTCACACACACACACACACACACACACACACACACACACACACACACTCACCTATGCCAATTCAATTCAAAGTAGCCTTTTCCAAAGAGACTTTATCTCCTTGGATTAACTGATCTAGGAGACAAACTTGAACCCCTGAAATTGACTATTTTAACTGGGGCTTGCTAGTTGACACGAGATAAACAGAAACTCAAAAGAAAGGCTCTGGTGCCCATCACCTCTGGCTCAGGCTCAAGCCTGACATCCTGGTGACTTGGGAGGCAGAGATCTGAGGATCAAAGATCAAAGCCAGACATAAGCTAGAAAGCCAGAGAGACATTTCTCTCCATGGAAGCACCAAGAAGCCAGATGTGGAGCTGTGGCTCAAGTGGTAGAGCAGCAGCCTTGAGCACGAAAACTCACAGAGAGAGAGAGAGTTCCCAGATCCTCAGTTCAAGCCCACACAAAAATATGGCCCCATCTTGTTGCCCCATTCTGCCTGGGCCTCGAGTGACCTCTCATGAAGTATGGTACAGCAGCGGTCCCAGGGTAGTGTATGAGAGCCTTCAAAAAGTGGGTGGTGGAAGCCAGGCCTTCTCCTTCATGCACTCTCAATCCACACCGGCCAGAAGGCAGAGCGTGACAAGGCCAGCAGCCTGCAGAATGAAGATCCCTCTCTGCCAGGACAATTGCAGTGGGCTTCTTAGAAGTAGAACTTGAAAGGGGATCTTACTTAACAAGGAGGAGCAGACAGGAAGCACAGAGTGCAAAGAAACTGTAGATATAGGACAACATAGCTGAGCATGATCATTTCCAGCCATGGCTGCTGATGAGAAACTCAGTACAGATGTGCAAGACTGTCCCGAGACAGGGTCAAGGGGTCACAGGAAAACAGCTATCCAAGGTTGGAATTGTGTCTTAGCAGTATTGGGCTCGCTAAGCACACAGGAAACCCTTGATTCCATTCCTATGTCCCACATACACAGAAAAAAGTCGGAAGTGGCACCTTGCCTCAGGTGGAAGAGCGCTCACCTCCAGGAAAAGAAGCTCCAACACAGCACTCAGGCCCCGAGATCAAGCCCCAGGACTGTCAACATAAAACAGCTCTCAAAGTGACCTTGGTGATGGGTGGATGGCTATGCCCTGTAATTCTTAGTAGATCCATCCATGCTTTGTGTCTCCTTCATTGACAAGGGAACTGGACTCTCCTTCTGCCCTGAACACCTGGATCCGGTTATCAGCAACCCTCCCAACATATTCCACCAGGACATGAAGCAGCTGGCCCAAAAATACTCAGGTCCCTGTTGGGTGGGGCAGGGGGATACAGGCAGGCCCCAGAGTCCTAGTGGGTCTGATCTGCTCCAGATGACCAGGCCATCCACAGGAGGCACATGGGAATTAGAGAGGGGTAGAGATGTGGAGGGGACCCTTTAATGCATATGTCCCTACCCAGATTCCAAGCTTCCCTTTGCTGTCCCTGAGGATGGTAGAGGAGTATCTCGGTGGTTGTGTCTAGAGGAGGACTAGGAGGAAATTCTAAAGAATGAGACACCATAAGCCCTGGGCTGGTGTCTCACACCTGTCATCCTGGCTATTTGGGAGACTGAGATCCAGAGGATCCTGTTTCCCAGCCCAGGCAGGAAAGTCCCATGAGAGTCTCATCTCCAGTCTCCAACTGGAAGTGTTTCCATGGCTCAAATGGTAGAGCACTGGCCTTGAGTAAAAATCATCATTGAAGACAGTATCCAAGCCTTGAGTTCAAGCCCCTCAACAACAAAAAAACCCAGAAAGACACCCCTTGCATGTAAGAGATGGTGAAGGAGTGGGGGTGCTGTGGTTGGGAGAACAGGTGCTGGCCTCAATGTACAGAAATTTCTAAGATCTCCCCTGTTTTGCCCGAGTGTAAAATCACAGAAGGGTGGGCATTGCCTTACCAAGAACTCCAGAGGTTGTGGCCTGTCTTAGGCAGGGAGTGGAGTGAATGTGAGCAGGGATGGGAGGGTAGTGTCAATTTTATTCTCTCCATCCATGGAAGTATGGTTTTGGGTGCTGGTGTCAAAGTCTGAAGCGAAGGATTGCATGTGACTTGTAGCCTGACAAGTTGGGTTTCCCCTGGGTATAAGAAGGTAACTGAAGCCAGGTGCTGCCATTGGCTCACAACTGTAATCCTAGCTACTCACCAGACTGAGATCTGAGGATTGCGGATCAAAGCCAGCTTAGGGTGGCTTTGAACCACCAGATAACCGGAAGTGGTGCTATGGCTCCAGTGGTAGAGCACGCACCTTTAGCTGAAGAGCTAAAGGACTGTGTGAAGGCCCAAAGTTCAAACCCCATGACCAACAACCAAAAATAAGGTAGCTGAATTTTCTGCATAGCATTGTGTACAGTAGGAAATGCCATGCTATGTTATGAGCCATTTCAGAGATACTCAGAATTTTGTCTACAGTTGGTCTGAGGATCGTAGTGCTATCTTCTCAGGGGTTGAGATGTTCAGGTGCTCAGGGACTGCTGAGGCCTTGGGCTACTCCTGTGTGTGTGTGTGTGTGTGTGTGTGTGTGTGTGTGTGTGTGTGTGTGTGTGTGTGTGTGTGTGTGCGTGTGTCTGTGTCTGTGTCTGTGTGTCTGTGTGTCTGTGTGTATTTTTCCCTCATCTTTCTCTGTCCCCTTCCTGGGCGCCTGTCTGCCTCTTCCTGATTTCAGAGGGAGCCCCTCCTCCATGGCACCCTGCCTTTAGCCCCCTATCTGGGTCTACAATGAGTCCTAAATTGGCAAAGACCTGTATATTCTAGCTTTTTGTTGGGGCCCAAGTCTGGCTGTCCATAACTTTGGCCGCCTCCAGAGGATTCTGGATCAGCATGGCCAGCTGGCATAGGTTCTCCCCTGCCCCTGGAGGGGAGGGGCTCAGTCATGCCATGTCCTTTCCTTTTCCTCAGCTGAGCTTCTGGATGCATGTCCATCTTAGCAGGCTGGCAGTGGAGTGGGGGAAGGGTGATTGCCAATGGCTCTGGCCAACTTCAGCCTGATAGCTGACTGAAGGCTGCCCAAACAAGGAGGATCTGGGGCTACATGGAAGGTAAGGCCAAGTTGTCCTGGAAGTATCCATTGGTGTCTAGGAAATGTAAATGTAACTTATCACAGGAAAGTCTATCTTCCCCCACCCAGCTGGGTCTCTCAGGTCCTTCTAAACAATTCCGGATAACAATAATACAGAGGCACAGACTAGATTCCAGGGTCAGGGTAGAGGGGGTGAGAGACTGGGATGGCCAGTACCTCAATGTTCTGGGACATTAGCCTTGACCTGGTTATATCCCCCTTGTGTAAGTTAAATTCTTAGCCCAGTGCTAGCCACACATCGGCTACTTGTGGCAGTTCTGTGGAAGTAGCAGGAATGGAAGTGAGATCTAGGATGACCGAAATCTGGATTTATGGCCTGTGGGGTTGGGGATGGCAAAGAGTTTCTATTTAACAAAAAATCTCAGAGGGCTGGGAAGGTGTCTCAGTGGTAGAGCACTTGCCTTGCATGCCTGAGGCCCTGGGTTCGATTCCTAAGCACCACATAAGCAAAAAGGAAAAAGCCGGAAATGACACTGTGGCTCAAGTGGTAGAGGGCTAGCCTTGAGCTGAAGAGCTGAGGGACAGTGCCCAGACCCAGAGTTCAGGCCCCATGACTGGACCCCCCCCCCAAAAAAAAAAACCAAAATCTCAGAGCTGGAACTCAGGGCCTAGGCACTGTTCCTGAGCTAACACTCTACCACTTGAATGACAGCTCACCTTTCATCTTTTTTAGGACTTTTTTTGCCTGGGCTGTCTTCAAGCTGCCATCCTAAGAGCTCAGCCTATTGAGTAGCTGGATAGCTGTATGAGACATTGGCACCTGCTAAAGATGTTACTCTGTGTGTGTGCGTGCGTGTGTGTGTGTGTGTGTGTGTGTGTGTGTGTGTGTGTGTGTGTGTGTGTGTGTGTGTGTGTGTTTACCGGGGCTTGAACTCAGAGCCTAGGTGCTATTTTAGCTTGTTTGCACAAGGTTGGTGCTGTACCATGTGAACTAGTGTAGCTCGGCTTCCCAGCTTTTTGATGATTCATTGGAGA
Source organism: Dipodomys merriami (assembly GCF_024711535.1). Classification (NCBI taxonomy): domain Eukaryota; kingdom Metazoa; phylum Chordata; class Mammalia; order Rodentia; family Heteromyidae; genus Dipodomys; species Dipodomys merriami. The sequence continues at coordinate 244,778 of NW_027206108.1, forward strand.
TAAGAGTGTACCCAGGCTAACTTTGAATCTTGATTGATCCTCAGGTGTCAGCCTTGAGTAGCTAGGATTATAGGCATGAGCCACTGGCACCCAGCTGCAAGGAAGTCTTTTCATATGCTCTTCTGTTCTAACAGCTGTCTACTTGCCCTGGCCTAGAACTTAGACCTCTACATCAGCTCCTAGCAACCCCTGACTGTGTGGAGAACCTAAAGCTCAAACCTGATCCCATTTCTTTGTCCTCAGGGGAGGGTATGTTTTGTCTGAATCCTGGGTTGCAGGGGTAGCTATACATGGGTGCTTGGCTGGGACAGACAAGTACTCTGTTTTATCCAAGAAGGAAAGTGTGGCTGGTTAGATACTAACAGCTCATTCTCTCATATTCCTATCTCCTCAGAGGCTGAGATATGAGGATTGCCATTCAGTGGCAGCCCAGCTAGAAAAGTCTATGAGACTCTCTTCTGCAAATAATCACAGAAAGCTGGAAGAAAAGCTGTGGCTCAAGTGGTAGAGTGCTAGCCCTCAATGAAAAAAACTCGGGGACAGAGCCCGGGCCCTGAGTTAAAACCCTGTACCAAAATGTGCACACACACATGCATGCGCACGCGCATGCACACACACACACACACACACACACACACACACACACACACACACACACACACACACAGAGGTGTTAATGATGAGCTGAGGTAGAACTGTGGTCAGTCCTGAGGCATAATCATAGTAAACTCTCAAGGCAGATCAAGTTGTTTCTCCCTAAGTCCTTCTTGGGCTGAGGGGTCTGGGTTATGGCAGTAAGTTCCATGGGACCTGCCCCTCCATCCATGCATGGGGCCACAGGACCAACGGAAGGACACTATGGATGCTCCTTTGTAGTTGGCCCACGATTGCAGACCTTCATCAGCCCCCGAGCTCTGGTGAGGAAAGCAGGGCTCCAAGCCCTGGGACTCCAGGGGTAGTGACTGCTACAAGCAGCAGCCAGCCACCTGTGGATTCCTGAGCCTACAAGTCTTTCATGAGCCCAACTCAACACCCGTCAAACGTGTGCCTGACAGATTCACACTTTTGTGATACTTGCGTGAGTGGGCATTACCTGCTGTGCCATCTTGCAGTTCCTGCCCCTGTTGGCCTAGAACCCTGGAATGAGATGTCGATTTCCTGCTCAGATCCACACTGCACCTTTGACAGATGCCATTCTGATGACTCGACCGAAGACCTCCGTGCCCCAAGGCTTGACCTTTCTCTGATACTGTGGCCTATTCTGTAGGAAAAGACCTCCAAAGAGGCTGCTCTGAAGACTGGTAGGACACCTAGACATTGGGAGACCATCAGGGGCACACTGGAAAGTACTCTGCCACAGAGTGAGGCCCAAGCAGGCCAGGTGCTGTTCATGGGGCTTGAACTCTGGGCCTGGGCGCTGTCCACCAGCTCTTCAGCTTACCACTTGAGCCACAGCGCCACTTCCAGTTTTTGGGAGGTTCCTTGGAGATCAGAGTCTCCTGGACTTTCTGGCCTGGGCTGGCTTTGAACAGTGATCCTCAGGTCTCAGCCTCCTGAGGAGCTTGGAGGACAGGTGTGAGCCACCGGTGCTAGGCTGATCTGGAGTTTCACTACAGTGGACTAGGAGCTCCTGAAAGCTTTTCTTTATTTTTTTAGGTGCCAGTACTGGGGCTTGAATTCAGGGTCTGGGATTTGTCTCTTAATTTTTCCCTCAATGCTGGAACTCTATCACTTGAGCTACAGCTCCATTTCTGGCTTTTGGTAGTTCATCGGCAAGAAGAGTCTTAGTAACTTTCCTCCCTCTGATCTCTGTCTCCTGAGTAGCTAGTATTTACAGGGGTTGTGCCACTAGTGGCATTAGGCTAGAAGCTTTTCTTTTTTTGAGTGGGGGGAGTCCAGTCGTTGGGCCTGGGTGCTGTCCCTCAGCTCTTCAGCTCAAAGCTAGCGCTCTACCACGTGAGCCACAGCACTACTTCCAGCCTTTTTCTTTTTTGCTTATGTGGTACTGAGGAATCAAACCCAGAGCCTCAGGCATGCAAGGCAACCACTCTACCACTGGGACACCTTCCCAGTCCCTAGAAGCTTTTCTTAAGCAAATGTTCTTCCCTGCATTTGCCTTGACTCCTCCATGCAAAGGAGGCCTGAGGGTCAGGAGCTATGAAAAATAGGCTGCCAGCTACAGGAAATGGCTGGGGTCCATGGTGAAAAGACAAGCTAATCTTCCCCCTGGACCCCATTCTGGGATCCCAACCTCTGCTCTACATGTGACTCAAGTACAAACCTTGACACAGCCTTGAATGGCCTCCCAGACTTGTCTGAAGCCACAAAACCTTCATTCCACCCACATCACCTGCTCTTAACCACACCTCAGGGTGTGGTTAAGGCCCATGCTGGACCTTCTGCCTGTGGCTCTCTGTCCTCTTTCACATCCTAGAACTCCTGTGGAATTTTGGCACTGGTTATATCACCTCGTGGAGCAATCTCCCTCTTTTTTTTTTTAGTATTAAGTTTCTAGAGATGGAACTTGTGTAGGCTGACTGGCAAATGCTCTATCTTGATGTGTGTGTGTGTGTGTGTGTGTGTGTGTGTGTGTGTGTGTGTGTGTGTGTGTGTGTGTGTGTGTGTGTGTGTGCATGTGTGTGCCTGGATGCTATTCTATCCCTGAGCCTTTGTGCTCAAGGCTAGCGCTCTACTTGAACCACAAGCTCTACTTCTGGATTTTGGGGTGTTTAATTGGAGGAAAGTGTCTCATATAGACTTGGTTGCTTGCAATTGTCATCCTCAAATCTCAGCCTCCTAAGTAGCTAAGATTACAGGGGTGAGCCCCCAGCACCTGCCCTCTACCCTACCTCTTACCTATAACATCGGACCTCCTCTGAGTCCCAGAACAATATATCTCACCAAGCTGACTTTTGTTTTGCCAGTCTTGGGGCTTGAACTCAAGGTGTGGACATGTTCCTGAGCTTATTTTGCTCCAGGCTAGCACACTACCACTTAAGCCCTAGTGCCACTTTTGGCTTTTTCTGTTTCTGTGGTACTGAGGAATAGAACCCAAGGCTTCATGCATGCGTGCTATGTAAGCACTCTACCACTAAGCCACATACACAACCCACAACCCAAGGCTCACTTCTCATGGGAGTTATGAGGGTGGGGTTTATTAACTTATCCCTTTCATTGTAGAAATCGCTGACTGTTTCATATCTTTGCCAATTTGGGACCAGCCTGTGACTTGGCAATGAGGAATGATAAATGAGTGATAGCCACCAGGCCCCGGAGGTCTAGGCTCACATCATACAGAGGGATAGAGAATTTGAAGCCAGAACTTTTGACCGCTCCTATAGCCTAGAACCATTGTCTCCCTGGAGGCACTCTCTGGCTTCTAGGTGTCCCAATGGGACACCTCGGCCAGAACATAAGGCTTCCGTTTTTTTAAATGGCAGAGAAGGATGCTTTGTTCAAGTTGCCCGCTCAGACTTAGTACTCTCTGAGGGCTTGTCCCAGCTTGCCCAGGTTGGGTGCCTTGGCATGGGCAACCTGCTGAATGCTCATCATCCATACAAAGATACAAGGAGTTATTGCCTCCTATTTTTGGCAGATCTGTGGTTGTACTATGAGCCTAGGTTCTGTCCCTGAGCTCCTTTTGCTCAAGTGTAGCACTCTACCCTTGGTTTTTCTTTTTCATGTGACCTCTTAGAAAGAAGGGTATCATGGACTTTCCCACCCAGGCTGAATTGAAATTGGCATTCTTTACACCTCAGCCTCCTAAGGAGCTAGGATTACAGGCAGGAGCCACTGACAACTTGCTTTCTTTTCTTCTTGTTCTTCTTCTTTTTAATCATAACAATCTGAAATCTTCACGGTGTCATTCCAATGGTTTGCATTCAAATTAAACCACTCAGGCTTGGAGTTGCAATGCTAGGTCTGCCACCCACAAATGGAGGGAGATCCTGACAAACTCATTCCTGTTCATGTGAATGCTAATGGAATGTTATAAAAGTAATACTTAAATGTGCAGTTGCTTCATGATTCTATTTTAGAATGCCACAGAATAAGTTTTGGATTTATATCATCCATTCTATCATGATGGTATGATTAAGGATATTGACTAATTTTTAATTAATGCTTTCATATGTATTCAACCAGGATACTTCAGTAAATGGAAACATAATTTAATAGCTAATAATTGGTAATAATATATATAATTTAATATCCTCACAGTCCCTCTCTCTCTATATATATATGTATATATATATACATATATATCTCAATGTACACATCTATCAACATACATATGTATATACATGTATATTTATAGATAAATATACATATATATGATAGATATGTATATTTACATATATATAAATATACATATATAATCATACCTATGATCAAGCCCCACTAGTCCCATGGGAATAGTGGGGCTTGATCATAGGTCCTCTGAGCTTCCTGGCAGCTCAGTTTGTCAGAGTCTGGTCTGCTAAGACTGTGACCCCATTTATGGATTGGGCATTGTAGTCCGTGAGTTGACATCCCAGGATGGCCAAAAATTGATTCTTTGTAGTAAGAAGCCAATTTTGACACATTGTTTTCCTTCTCTGAGAAAGTCCTTGGTCTCAGTATGATTATAAAATATATCCTATGTGGTATGATATACTAAAAGGAGTGTTATATGTGTAATAATACTAAATAAATAAGGGTAATAAATGTCAATGAAGTAAACCCATGTATGTAAATAGATCTCATAAAGGAACATTTTTTTTCCAGTGCTGGGGCTTCAATTCAGGTCCTAGGAACTGGTCTGAATTTCTTGTCTTCAAGGACAGTGAGCCATTCCCCTTCACCCACATTGTCACAGAGTTACCCAGACCCTGAATTCAAATACCATGCCTACCAGAAAAATTGTGCAAATTCAAGCCAGGGTCTAATTATTATTATTATTATTATTATTATTATTATTATTATTATTATTATTATTATTATTATTATTATTGCCATGTACGGGGATTGAAGTCAGTTTTTGGTATCTCTGCCACTGCCAGCACTGGGATCCTAGGACCTGAGTTCAAATCTCGGGACTGACAAAAAATATAAAAAATAAAAGGGAGAAGCATAATACTGAGAAGTTCAAGAAAGTAGTTTTACCTTTTTATTTCCTTTGTATTGTAACCATCCTGGGTCTAAATGCCAAGGCCCAGAAAGTGTACATGACCTTGCATTGCAGATGTTTGGCAGCTATTAAGGAAGCCATAGCCGAAACCGGCAAATTAGGTCTGGAGGTCGAATCCCATGACTGCCACTAATGAATGGTGGGAGATTCTAAGACACCCATTCCCATATGCATCCATAGGAATGGAATGTTATAAAAGTAACAATTAAATTAGTAGTTAGTGTACGATTTTACTATAAAATTATACACAACAATTATACTACATTGATTAATTTTTCAATTAGTATTTTATTATATATTCAATCATGATAATTGGTAGTAATATTTTATTTGCAGTTACATAGTATACAGACATCTCTCTCTTGTTGTACACATATACATCCATTTATCTGTCAACCAATCTACACATTTATCTGTTCATACTCTTGTCACTCCCGGGGCTCAATGGTTGGGTGCTTGCCTAGTACGTACAAAGCCCTGGGTTCGATTCCTCACTACAGCATGCACAGAAACATCGGGACTATGTCTAGACCCTTACTCAAGACCCAGGAGTGGCACCAAATAAAAGAAAATAGAATGTTCTAACTGCAATGGTATAAGGATAGGACTTCAAATACCTCATCACCGAGCAAACCAGGAGTCTGGTGCTGACAGCTGACATTAAACTGACATCCAGAAGTAAATCACTGCCACCCAGCCCCACGGAGCCAGATGCTGCTAGTTCACTCAGCCCTGTCATCCAAGATATTCAGGGGCTGAGATCTCACACTAGTGGGTTTAAAACCCAGCCCTTGCAAGAAGTCTGCAAAACTCTGAGCTGTGGCTCACAGTGGTAGAGCTCTAGCCTTGAGCAAAAGATCTTAGAACAGTACCTCCAACCTTCCAGTGCATTCCCTGTGGCTGACTCCCAGCCCTCCCAAAAAAACCCATCCCTCGAAATCATTAGATGTGAATTTTGTGTGGTTTGTGACGTGTTTCTGAAAGAATGCTGAAACCAAAGAAAGCACCCTAATGACTGTGTGTGGGATGCAGCTATGTGATGAGTCCTTCATGAGTTGTGGCTGAGTCCTTCATGGGGTTCATTCTTTCATCTGGTCCTTGTAAGAGCTCCACAAGTAAGAGGATGGTGCAGATGAGAAACTTGAGCCTCACCAAAATTATGTATGTACTGAAATCTAGTGAGTTGTCTTCTGCAGAAAATTGTTTATTTTTCTCAGTCGTGAACCTTGAACTCAGGGCCTAGGCACTCGACACTTTCTTGTTGGCTCATGGCTAATACCTTCCCACGTGGAGCCAAGGACTCTCTTGTAACAGAGTGTTATGATCTATGAGTCTGTAGCTGAGGTCTGTCACCCTGCCTACTCAAGAAGCTGAGATCTGAGAATCTGGGTTCCAAACTATCCCAGACACAAAGTGTCCCATGAGAATATTATCTCCTATTCACCACTTAGAAACTTGAAGTGGAAGCTGGGCACCACTAACTCATGCCTGTCCTCCTAGATACTCAGGAGCCTAAGAGCTGAGGATCAGGGTCCAAAGCCAGTCTGGGCAGGAAATTCTTGAGATGGACGCTACTCTCTAGCGACCCAACAAAAACCTGAAGAAATGCTGTAGCTAAAGTGGTAGCACACTTGGTTTTAGCTGAAGAACTGAAGGACAGCACCTAGGCCTAGACTTCAACTCCTCCAACATACAAGAAGAGAAAGAAAGAAACCTGAAGAAGAGGGGTTAGGCTGCTTTGCATGTATGAATCCCTCGGTTTTGATTCCTCAGTATCACATCACTAAAAAAAAAGCCTGAAGTGGCCCTGAGGCTCAAGTTGTAGAGTGCTATCCTGGTACAGGAGAAACTCAGGTACAGTGCTCAGGTCTTGAATTCAAGTTCCAGGACAAATGTATGCACACACACACACACACACACACACACAAAGAGAGAGAGAGAGAGAGAGAGAGAGAGAGAGAGAGAGAGAGAGAGAGAGAGAGAGAGAGAGAGAGAGAGAGAGAGAGAGAGAGAGAGAGAGAGAGAGAGAGAGAGAGAGAGAGAGAGAGAGAGAGAGATCAGAAGTGAAGCTGTGACACCAAATTGTGGTAAAACGATGAGCTTCGGTTCTGAGCTCATGGTCAGCACCCAGCACCCAGGCCCTGTGTTCAACCCCAAAAGCTAGCCATCCATGCCTCAACTAGGAGAGCTCAAAGGTTTCAAATCCTGATGAGCTTCACCAGCCCTAGATGACAGGAATCATTGTGGTATTACACATGTGCTTAGATTCAGCAAGCTTCTGGAAACCTAAGGAGGCAACTTTGCCAATTAGGAATCTTTTAATTCGGTTCAGCTCTCTAGTTTTCTGCCAGAAGGACCCTTGAATTAATTGTAGCAGTTTGTTTCAACACTGGGACATAGTCTAACAAAGACAGGATAAGTACAAGGAACTTGGCATGCCACAGGAGGTGGCACAAATGAAGGCTTCCTGCCCAAACAGAGCACTGGGGAAAGAGATAGCTTTGGATACAAGGAAGCCTTTTTCTCCTAGCCTTCAGAACCCACCCACACTCATCCTCACTATTTGGCCCAGATGGAGTTGTTGTTACACAGCTGTACAGGAGTGAGGTCTTTTGTCTGCCTGTTCCAACAGTGAGGCAGACTTCCTCCAGCAGCCTGAGGTGCACAGAAACCCTTAGGCTACACTGGGAACAGTGAGGGAAGCCCTGGAATATGCACTGTCTTGATAGCACTCTGTGCTATGAAGCCATTTTATTCAAAGCAAATTTCCTAGATGTGTGCCTTTCAACATAGGGACTCTAGATCTTCACTGATAGAAATACATTCATACATACATGGGTAGACATGGAGTTACTGTTTTTTGTTTTTGTGTTTTTTGTTTTTTTTTTGCAAGTCTGGGTGTTATATTATGAGCCTAGGCACTGTCCCTGAGCTCCTTTTGCTCAAGGGTAGTGCCCTTGAGAAACAGTCTCCGCCATGTTTTATTTTTAATTCTTGTAATCCCTTAGAAATAAGATTGTCCTGGGCTTTCCTGTCCCGACTGAATTCAAATTGTCATTCTCTACTTCTCAGACTCCTGAAGAGCTAGGATTACAGACAGGATCCACTGACACTTGGGTTTCTTTTCTTCTTGTTCTATTTTTCCTCATGACAATATGAAATCCTCACAGTGTCATTCTAATGGTTTGCATTTCTGAGTAAACTACTCAGGCCTGGAGTTGCAATGCCAGGACCACCACCTACAAATGGAGGGAGATCTTGAGAAAATCATTCCTATCCATGGGAAGGCTTAATGGAATTTATAAAAGTTAGAATTAAATTGACAGTTAGTTCATGATTCTCTTATAGAATGTCACACAAAAATTATTGGATTATGTCTTCCATTCTAACACCCTGGTTTGGTTTTCCTAATTAAAGAACACTGACTTCTTTTACATTAATACTTTAGTAAGTATTCAACCATGATACTGCATTAAATGGAGACCTAATTTAATAACTAATAATTCACAATATATATAATTTAATATCCTCACATTGTCTCTCTCATCTATATAGCAAACTACACATCTATCTATCTATCTATCTATCTATCTATCTATCTATCTATCTATCTATCTATCTATCTATCTATCTATCTATCTATCTATCTATCTATCTATCTACCTACCTACCTATCTATCTATGTCTATCTATCTATCTATCTATCTATATCTATTTTTCTATATCTATGCCTATATCTAACAATCTATCTATCTATCTATCTATCTATCTATCTATCTATCTATCTATCTATCTATCTATCTATCTATCTATCTATCTATCTATCTATCTATCTATCTATCTATCTATCTATCTATCTATCTATCTATCTGTCTATCTACCTATCTATCTATCTATCTATCTATCTATCTATATATATATATCCCACTACTATGGCTTAATCCCAGGTCCTCAGAACTGGCTGGCAGCTCAGTTTGCCAAAGGCTTTTGTTCTAAAACTGACTCATTCATAAATTATGCATTGTGGGCTGTGAGTTCAAATCCCAGCAATGCCAAAAGTTTATATGTGCAATAAGAAGCCAATTTTGACACAATTTTTCTTCTCTGATAAAGTCTAAATATGATGTATAATCCATATGCAAATATATCCATGTGATAAGATATAATAAATAAAAAAATGTTATATATGTAATAATGCTAAATAACATAAACAATGAATAAAGAAGGGTAATAAATGGAGTAAACCTATGTATGTAAAAAGATCTCATATCTGAGTATTATTTTTCCAATCATGGGGCTTGAATTGAGGCCCTTGAAGCTGGTCTGAAATTCTTGTCTTCAAAGACGGTGAGCTTCCCCTCCCCCACAGTGCCACAGAGTTCCCCAGACCGAGTTCAAATCCCAGGCCTGCCAGAAAAATTGTGCAAATTCCAAGCCAGGGCTTTATTTTTTTTGGCCAGGCCCAGGCCTTGAAATCAGCTTGTGGCAACTCTGCCTCAGCCTTGATCACTCTAGCCTGGGGTGCAGCCTCTGGACCCACAGCTCATCCTAGGACCTGAGTTCAAATCTTTCTAGTGGCAAAATAAGGTGAAGTGTTGGGAAGGTGGCTCAGTAGTAGAGTGCTTGCCTTCCATGCATAAGGTCCTGAGTTTGATTCCTCAACAACACATAAGCAGAAAAAAGCTGGAAGTGTTGCTATGGCTCAAGTGGTAGAACGATAGCCTTGAGCTGAAGAGTTGAGGGACAGTGCACAGACTCAGACTTCTGTCTGACAACTGACAAAAAAATGAGGGTGAAAGAAGGAGAAGAATAAAACTGGGAAGTTACAGAATGTGGTTTTACATAGTTTTTTCCTTTGAATTGTGACCATCTTGGGTCTAAATGACAGGGCCCGGAAAGTGTACGTGACCTTGCACTGCTGAAGTTTGATGGGCTATCAGGGAAGCCATAACCCAAACCAGCAAATTGGTCCGGGGTTCAAAACCCCGCCACCTACAAATGTCAGGAGATCCTAAAAATGCATTCCGATAGACAGCGATAAGAATGGAATGTTGTCAAAGTAACAATTACATTAGTACTTAGTATATATTTATATTATAAAATTATACAAAATAATCGTAGTACATTGCTTAATTTTCAATTAATACTTTATTATGAATTCAAACATGATACCTAAATAAAGGAAGAAATAATTTATTAATTGATAATTGGTATTAAAATAGTATATATAACTTAATAATATACAGACATCTCTCTCTTGTTTCATATATATATATATATATATATATATATATGTATAACCAAAAATATCTATTTCTACACTTGTCACTACTGGGGCTCAGTGGTAGTGTGTTTGGCTAGTATGTATGAAGCTCTGGGTTCATTTCCACACTATCACATGCAAAGAAAAAGCCAGAAGTGGTGCTGTCACTGAAGCACCAAAAAAAGTTAGAAAGTTATGACTGCAATTATAGAATGCCAGGACTTCAAATACCTCATGACAGAGCAAGCCAGGAGTCTGAAGCAGATGGCTCTCATCTAACCTGACATAGCCAGAGGTCAACAGCTGCAAACCAAATCCATGGAACCAGACACTGCTGGCTCACCCCTAGCTGCTCAGGGATGAGTTCTGAAACTGGTGGTTTGAGTACTCAGCCCTGGCAGGAAGTTTGTGAGACACTGAGCTGAGGCTCACAGTGGTAGAATTCTTGGGTTGAGGAAAAGGTCTTAGGAGAGTACCCTCAACCTATGAGTGCAATCCCCAAGGCTGAGGACCCCCCCCCATTAACCACCCCTCTAAACCATTAGATGTGAACTTTTGTGGTTTTTGACATTTTTCTGAAAGAATCGTGATACTGATGAAAGCACCTGAATTCTAATGACAGCTTGTGGGAGAGAGCTATGTGATGAGTCCCTCCTGGGGTGCTGGGTGCTGAGTCCTTCATAGGGTGTTATGTGCTGAGTCCTTCATGGGGTGTATTCTTCCATCTGGTCCTTGTTAGAGCTCCACAAGTAAGATGATTGTGCAGATGAGAAAGTTGAGGCTCAGATATGTCCCCAAGGCAGGGCCAAATTTATATATGTACTGAACTCTAGTGACTTGTCTCCGGCTGACAATTGGTTTGGTTTAGTTTTCTCCATCATGAACCTTCAACCCAGAGCCTAGGCGCTGATTTTCCTCTTGGGCTAGCACTCTACCACGCGGAGGCAAAGACCCCCTTACAGCAAATTGTCACGGCTTAGGTGTTTTTATCTGAGGTCTATCATCCTGCCTGCTCAGGAATCTGAGGATTTGGGTTCCAAACTATCCCAGAAACAAACGGTCCCATGAGACTATTATCTCCTATTCACCACTTAGAAACTTAAAGTGGAAGCTGGGTACCAGTGACTCGCACCTCTCATCCTAGCTATTCAGGAGCCTGAGAGCTGAGGATCATGGTCCAAAGCCAGCCTTGGCAGGTGATTCTTTGAGATGGTTATTTCCAAAGAAACACCAGAAAGCCTGAAGGGGCGCTGTAGCTCAAGTGGTAGAGTGCTAGACTTGAGCTGAAGAGATCAGAGACAGCACCCAGGCCCAGACGTCAACTCCTCCAACTTACAAGAAAAGAAATTAAGAAACCTAGGCTTGAATCCTCAGTACCATATCCCTAGAAAAAAAGTCTGAATTGGCTGTGTGGCTCAAGTGGTAGAGGACTGTCCTTGTACAGGAGAAACTAAGGTACAGTGCTCAGGTCCTGAATAAAAGCTCCAGGTCTGGTGTATGCACATGCACACACACACACACACACACACACACACACACACACACACACACACACACACACACACACACAAAGATACAAGAAATGAAGCAGTGACACCAAATGGTAAAGCAAAGAGCTTATCCTCTGAGCTCCAGGTCAGCACCCTGGTCCTGTGTTTAACCCGAAGTCTACCTACTCAAAGCCCAACTCGAAGATGGCAAAGGTTTCAATACATGATGAGCTTCACCAGCCCTAGATGACAGGAAGCATTGTGATTTTGCACAAGTGCTTAGATTTAACAAGCTCCCAGAAAACTAGGGAGGCACCTTTGATAATTAGGAATATTATTAGGTTCAGCTCCCTAGTTGTCTGCCAGACGGACTCTTGAATTAACTGTAGTAGTTTTTTTTCAATACTGGAACATAGTCTAACAAAGACAGAATGAGTGCAGGAAACTTGACCTGCCATGGGAGGTGGCACAAATGAAGGCTTCCTGTCAAAACAGAGCACTGGGGAGAGAGAGAGAGCTAGGGCTACAAAGAGGCCTTTTTCTCCTGGCCTTCAGAACCTGCCCTCACTCATCCTCACTAATTGCCCCACATAAATTTTTTGTTACACAGCTGAACAGGAGTGAGGCTTTTTTTCTGCCTGTTCCAACAATGAGGCAGACTTCCTCCAACAGCCTTGGGTGTGCAGAAACCCTCAGGCTACACTGGAAACAGTGAAGGGATCCCAGGATCATGCACTGTCTTGAAAGCACTCTCTGTGCTATGAAGTCATTCTATTCAAAGCAAATTTCCTATCTGGGTTCCTCTCTTCATAGCGACTTTGGATGTTCTCCGATAGAAATACATGCATACATACACAGACACACAGACTTAATGGCTGTTTTTTTGTGTGGCCACTCCTGAGGCTTGAACTGTGAGCCTAGACATTGTCCCTGAGATCCTTTTGCTGAAGGGAGCACTTTATTGTGTCCTAAACCATGATTACCCTAGGCTGGGGGGCAGCATTTACACCCACAGATGATCCAGGGATCCTAGGACCCGAGTTCAACTCCTAGCACTGGCAAAAAAAAATCAAAGCAACAAAAATGGAGGAAAAAACCAGGAAGTTTTAAACAACCATTTTACCTTTGTTTCCTTTGCACTGTGACAACCCTGGGTCTCAATAACTCAGCTTGAAAATTGTACATGACCTTGAATGGACGAAGGCTGGGGACTCTCAGTGAAGCCTGAGCCCAATCCAGACATCTAGGCCCTGAGTTTGATCCTGGGGCTGCCACCTACACATGGCTGAAGATGCTAGGAAAGTCATTCCTATCTATTCCTATCTATAGGAAGACTAATAGAATGTTTGGCATGTACCAGTAGAATTACTAATTAGCTAATCAATCTAGTGTAAGATTGTACACAATAAATATAGGTCATTGATTAATTGAATTAATACTTTATTAAGTCTTCTACCGAGATTAATTAATGGACTCATAATTTTAGACCAAATAATAGGTAGCAATAGAATATATAAAAAGAAGGTATAGACATCACTTATATAGAGAGTTATGCAGTAGAATCTACACAAATGTCTATCTGTCTCGGTATACATTTATGTATAGATGCATATGCATATGTAAATACACACACACACTGCAATCTACACATCTATCTGTTTATATATTGGCCACTCCTAGGGCTTGATCTCAGGTCCTCAAATTTGCCCACCAACTTCACTTGCATCAGACTGGTGTGCTAACATTGATCCATTTATGAAGTGGGTCTTGTAGGCCTAGAGTTCAAATCACAGAACAGCCAAAAACTTAATCCTGGTGGAAGAAGCTAATTCTCCCACTTGTTTTCCCTATCGGCGAAAGTCCTGGGTCTCAGGAATGATGGATAATACGTAGGCATATCTATGTTCTATGTAATAGGATGTAAAAATATTATATGTGTAATCATACTCACTAAAATACTTAAGAAATAAGTAAAACACAAAATAAAATCAATAACTACATGAACCGCAATATGCAGTAAACTGTAAATATAAATCATGTATTTAAAATATATACAAATATTATTTTTTCAAGTGCTAGGACTTGAATTCAGGCCCTGGGAACAGGCCTGACTTTCTTGTCTTCCAGCATGGTGAGCTTCCGCTTCCCCCACAATGCTGCAGATTTCCCAGACCCTGAGTTCAAATCCCAGGCCTGGCAGAAAAAATGGCGTCAATTCCAAGCCACGGGGCCTCATAATTTTTAAAATATTTTTAATGTATTTATTCATTTATTTTTATTTTGTCAAGCACAGGGCTTGAACTCAGATCATGGCAACTCTGCCTCAGCATTTTATTTTTTTTTTTTGCTGGTTGTGCGGCCTGAACTCTGGCCCTGGGCACTGTCCCTCAGCTCTTCAGCTCAAGGCCAGCGATCTACCACTTGAGCCACAGCACCACTTGCAGCTTTTTCTGCATATGTGGTACTGAGGAATCGAACCCTGGGCCTCATGCATGCAAGGCAAGCACTCTACCACTGAGCCACCTCCCAGCCCCCTCTGCCTCAGCTTTGATCACTCCAGGCTGGGTTGAAGCCACTGGACTCACAGCGGAACCTGGGTTCCTGGGCCCCAAAGATTGACAGGAATAAAAATAAATAAAAGGACACAGATAAAGTTTCCCTTATTTGCAATAACTAGTATATGTCTGAGTCAAGCAGAAAAGGTCAGATAAGGTGATGTTAGGAAAATGAACTCCAAGATAAGTATTGAAAAGGTTTTTTATTTTCTTCAATTATTTCTAACATATTTATAAGATGATTTCTATGTTGTTCGTATGTCCCTTTTCCACGGTATAACCCGAGCTTTCACTGTATTTGATGGTGGTATAATTTGTGGAGGGGAAGGGAAAAAACAAATCGTTTAAATAGGGATACAGGTTGACCTATTGTAACAATGTGATGTACAAGTCATTATGTCAAAAAATGAACTTTACAACATTGGTGGGGGGAGGACCTGGTAGGGGATCAGGGACGGTATGGGAAGGGATGGGAAGGGGAAACATATGAGGAGGCAATGATGTTTGATTAAAAAAATGTACTCATTATCTTGCCCATGTAATTGTAACCATTCTGTACGGTATTTAAAAAAAGAAAAAAAAAACCAAAAAACAAAACAAAAAAAACAATCGGCAACTCGCAAATGGCTGCCGGTTTTACATTTGTTTTCTTTGCAAGGTGACCATACTGGGTCTGAATGACATGGCTGAAAAGTTTTTCTAACCTGGCATTGCTGAAGGCTGGCAGGCCACCAAGGAAGCCATAGGCCAACACGGCCACATAGGCCCTGTGTTTGAAGCACAGTCCTGACCCCTACCAATGCAGGGAGATCCCAAGAGTCTGGTTCCTATACACAAGAATACCGATGGAAGGTTATGAATGTCAACGTTGAATTAGTTGTTCCTGAATGATACTACTATAAAATTGAACAGAGTGATTTTAGGAAGCCGATGGATTTTAATGGATATTTTTGACACATTAAAAGAATACTATTAATTACATGGACGCAATAGTTTCAGGAGAGTAGTTGATTTAATTAATATTTCATTAAGGGTGAAAACGAAAATATTAATTACATGGAGGCATAATAAATACCCAAGAATTGCTACGAATGTAGTATATATAACTGAAGAATGTATAGACATCTCTGGCACTCTTTAAAGATCTGTATTTATTTGTGTACTACTATCTGCATATCAATCTGTTCTTATTTTGTCAATACCTGGGTCTCAATCTCAGGTTCTGTAAGCTCTACATGCCCAAGGCTGGTGTGCTGACACTCACCCATTCATGAATTGGGCCTTGCAGGCTATGAGTTCAGATGCCAGCACTCACAAAAATTGAATCATGGAGTAAGAAGCCTATGGTGACACATGTTTTCCTTTTCTGTGAAAGTCCTGGGTGTCAGGTGTGAAGTTTCATACATAGACAAATCTATATCCTATATAATAAATGTAGTAAATGTTTCATGTGTAATAACAGTCAATAAAATAAATGGTAAATAAATGAATAAAACAAAAAATAAAATGAATAACTACACTATGTGCTATATGGAATCAACATACAGGGTTCGATCTCAGGGCCTGGGAACTGCCTGGCAGCTGAATTGGCTAGAGACTGCTGTGATGGCAGTCACCTATTCATGAACTGAGACTTCTAGCCCCTAAGTTTAGATCCAAGCACTGCCAAAAATGTAATCATGGAGTGAGAAGCTGAGGGTGACACGTTTTCCTCTTCTTTGAAAGTGCTCGGTGACAGGTAGGATGTATAAATTATATGCAAATCTATATGCTATGCAATAGGATGTCATAAAGGTAAGAAATGACATAGGTGGAAGGAAAACATATTGAATTAGTAGTGAATCGTTCTGGGATAAAATTAGACGCAATAATTATAGGACTTGGATGTTTAATTAATATTTTATTGAGCATTATGAGAAAAAAAATTACATGGAGACATAATTAAATACCTACTAATTGGTAGTAACACACGATGCATAGTTTAATTTGTCTCATTTATAAAATATGTAATTATATGTATGGATGTATGTACATATATGATAAATAATAACAGTATATTGAGTAATTTTTTTTTGAAATTTTTTTTAATTTAATTTTATTTTATTTGAGAACATACTGTACAGAGGGGCTACAATTACATGGGCAGGATAATGCATACATTTCTTTCCAAGCATTGCAGCCTCCTCCTTTGTTTACCCTTCACTTCCCTTCCCAGCCTCCCCCCCCCAGGCCAATTATATCCCCCCCCCCACACCGACATTGTAAAGCTGGTTTTGACATGACATTTTGTACTGCCCATTGTGGCAACAGGTGCACCTGAATCCTTAAACTACTTGTTTGTCCCCATCTCCTCCACATGTTATACATCAAATATAGTGAAAGCTGGGGTTACACTGTGGGGGAGGGACATACAAAGCAACAAAGAAATAATCTTATAAATGCGTTAGAAACACATGCATGAAAGAAAAAAAACCATTAAAATACATATTTAAGGGTTCATTTTCCTAACATCACATTATCTGACCTTTTCCGCTTGACTCATACCTACACTAGATATTGCAAATAACGGAAACCATGGGACGTATGCTTCTTTGGGCCTGGCTTACTTCACTTAATATAATTTTTTCCAAACCTTTCCATTTCCTAACAAATGGGGAAATGTCATTCTTTCTGATGGAGGCATAGAATACCATTGTGTATATATACCACATTTTCTTGATCCATTCATCTACTGAGGGGCATCTGGGTTGGTTCCATATCTTAGCTATGGTAAATAATGCTGCAATAAATATAGTTGTGTTGGTAGCTTTAGTGTGGTCTTGTTTGTAAACATTTGGGTAAATGCCCAAAAGTGGGATTGCTGAATCATAGGGGAGTTCTATGTGAAGTCTTTTGAGGAACCTCCATACTACTTTCCAAAGTGGTTGGACAAGTTTACATTCCCACCAACAATGAAGTAAGGTCCCTTTCTGTCCACATCCCCTCCAGCATCTGTTGTTGTTAGAGTTCTTGATTTTTGCTGTTCTAACTGGAGTGAGGTGATATCTCAATGTTGTTTTGATTTGCATTTCTTTTAAGGCTAGGGATGTTGAACATTTCTTCATGTGTCTATTGGCCATCCTTCTTTCTTCTTCAGAGAAGCTTCTCTTTAAGCCTTTTGCCCACTTATTTATTGGGGAGTTGTTTCTTTGAGGATTTGTTGTTGGGTGGTTTAATTTTTTGAGTTCCAAGTATATTTTAGATATGAGACCCTTGTCCGTTGTATGGCTAGTAAAGATCTTCTCCCAATCCGTGGGCTTTCTATTGATCTTGCTAGCTATGACTTTTGCCCTGCAGAAGCTCTGCAATCTTATGCAATCCCATTTGTCGAACCTTTCTTTGATTTGTTGTGCTTCCGGGTCTCTATTCAGAAAATTTCGGCCTGAGCCAAGGAGACCTAGGGTTTCTCCTATTCCATCCTGTAATGTTTTCAGAGTGTCTGCTTTGAGTTCAAGGTCTTTGATCCATTTGGAGTTGATTCTGGTGCAGGGTGATATATCAGGATCTAGCTTTAGTTTTCTACATGTAGTTAACCAATTTTGCCAGCACCATATACTGAAGACGCTGTCTTTCTTCCATTCTATTGTTTTAGCTTCCTTATCAAAGATTAGATGGCTATAGGTCTGTAGGTTCATTTCTGGGTTTTCAATTCTATTCCATTGGTCCTGAGGTCGGTTTTTATGCCAATACCAAGCTGTTTTGATTACTATGGCTTTATAGTAGAGTTTGAAATTTGGTATTGATATTCCTCCAGCAGTGTTCTTTCCGTTGAGGAGCATTTTTGCTATTCGGGGTCTTTTATTGTTCCATATGAATTTTTGGATTGCCTCCTCTATTTCCTTGAAGAATGAGGGTGGAATTTTGATAGGTATCGCGTTGAATTTGTAGATAGCCTTGGGAAGTATTGCCATTTTCACGATGTTAATCTTGCAAATCCAGGAGCATGGGAGGTTTTGCCATTTTTTATGTTCTGTGTTGATTTCCTTTTTCAAGATTTTAAAGTTTTCATCGTAGAGGTCCTTCACTTCTTTGGTTAAGTTAATTCCTAGGTATTTTATTTTTTGGGGGGCTATTACAAATGGAGTTGCTTTCCTAATTTCAGCCACACTTTTCTCATTGTTGGCATATAGTAAAGCCATTGATTTTTGGGGGTTAATTTTATAACCTGCTACTTTGCCAAAGTTTTGAATCAGCTTGAGTAATTTGGGAGTGGAGTCTATGGGATTCTTTAAACAGAAGATCATGTCATCTGCAAAGAGGGAGAGTTTTATTTCTTCTTTCCCTATTTGGATCCCCTTTATGTCTGCATCTTGTCTTATTGCTGTAGCTAGGCATTCTAATACTAGATTGACGAGAAGTGGAGAGAGTGGGCATCCTTGTCTTGTTCCTGAGTTAAGAGGAAATGGCTTTAGTTTTTCACCATTGAGTATAATGCTGGCTGTAGGTTTGTCATATACAGCCTTTATTGTATTGAGGAATGTTCCATGGATTCCTAATTTTTCCAGAACCTTCATCATAAAGGGGTGTTGGATCTTGTCAAATGCTTTTTCTGCATCTATTGAGATAACCATGGGTTCTTATTCTTGCTCATGTTGATGTGATGAATAATATTAACTGATTTGCGTATATTGAACCAGCTTTGCATCCCTGAAATGAATCCTGTTTGATCATGGTGTTTGATTTTTTGTATGAATTGTTGAAGTCGATTGGCCAAAATTTTGTTGAGAAGTTTTGCATCAATGTTCATCAAAGAAATGGGTCTATAGTTCTCTTTCTTTGATGAGTCCCTGCCTGGTTTTGGGATGAGGGTTATGATGGCTTCATAGAATGTGTTCGGTAGTGAGCTTTCTCTTTCAATTTCATTGAAGAGTTGGAGGAGTATTGGTGTGAGCTCTGCTTTGAAGGCCTTGTAAAATTCCGCTGTAAAACCATCTGGTCCTGGACTTTTCTTAGCTGGGAGGTCTCTTATTGCTCTTTCTATTTCAGTGCTTGATATGGGCCTGTTAAGCTGGTTTAACTCATCTTGGTTTAGTTTGGCATGTCAATATTTGCTAGGAAAAGGTCCATTTCTGTCAAGTTCTCAAACTTATTAGCATAAAGTTTTGAGAAGTATTCCCTTATAATGTTCTGAATCTTGGTTGTTTCTGTGGTGATGTTTCCATTCTCCTCTCTGAGTTTATTAATTTGGGTGTGTTCTGTCCTTTTTCTGAAAAGTTTTGCTAAGGGTCTGTCAATTTTGTTAAGTTTTTCAAAGAACCAACTTTTCATTTTGTTGATTCTTTGTATAGTGTTTTTGGATTCTAATTCATTTAATTCTGATTTAATTTTGATTATTTCTTTCTGTCTACTGGATTGGGGTTTATCTTGCTGATCTTTTTCAAGGAGGTTTAGATGTGTCATTAAATTGTTATTTTCAGATCTCTCCAATTTGTTTATGTAGGAGCTCAGAGCTAAAAACTTGCCTCTGAGTACTGCATTTGCTGTGTCCCAGAGGAGCTGGTAATTTGTGTGTTCATTTTTGTTGAATAGCATGAACATTTGAATTTCCTTTCTAATCTCTTCCATGACCCACTCATGATTCAGCAGTGTGTTGTTCAGCCTCCATGTGACACCGGACTTTCTTTTGTGACTTTTGGTGTTGAGTTCTAATTTTATTCCCTTGTGGTCAGAGAGAATGCAAGGAATAACTTCAATGTTTCTGAATTTAGACAAGTTTGCTTTGTGGCCTAAAATGTGGTCTATTTTAGAAAACGTTCCATGTGCTGCTGAGAAGAATGTGTATTCTGATGCTGCTGGTTGAAATGTTCGGTAAATGTCTGTTAAGTCTAGTTGATCTATGCAGCTGTTTATATCTGCGGTTTCTCTGTTGAGTTTTTGCCGAGTTGATCTGTCTAGTGGGGAGAGTGGTGTGTTAAAATCCCCAACAATTAATGTCTTTGGATCTATATGGGATTTGATGGAAGGTAGTATTTCTTTGATAAATTTGGGTGCTCCATTGTTTGGCTAATAGATATTTAGAATTGTAATATCCTCCTGAAAGTGTGATCCTTTAATTAGTATGTAGCGACCTTCTTTATCTCTTCTCACGATTTTTAATTTGAAGTCTATTTTATCTGATATTAGTATTGCAACTCTCGCCTGTTTATGAGGGCCGTTTGCTTGGTAGATTTTGTTCCAGCCTTTAACATTGAAAATGTGTTTGTTTTTATGGGCAAGATTTGTCTCCTGCAGCCAGCAGATAGAAGGGTCTTGTTTTTTAATCCAACTAGACAGTCTATGTCGCTTAATTGGAGAG
The DNA here is from genome assembly GCF_024711535.1 of Dipodomys merriami. NCBI lineage: Eukaryota > Metazoa > Chordata > Mammalia > Rodentia > Heteromyidae > Dipodomys > Dipodomys merriami. The sequence goes on from NW_027206108.1 coordinate 265,587, forward strand.
TTCAGTCCATTCACGTTAAGAGATAGGACTGAGAGGTATTTGGGAGTTCCTGCCATGTTATCCACCTTCTTGGGGGCTGCGAAAACTGGGTTCTTCCTAAGGTTCTTGGATTCTCAGTTTGGGTGCAGTTTCTTGGCCTTTGTTGCGTTCTTGTGGTTTTCTATGTTTAGGACATCTTTAAGAATCTTTTGTAGGGCTGGTTTGGTGGAGATGAATTGTTTCAATTTTTCTTTGCTATGGAAGGTTTTTATTTGGCCTTCAGTTATGAAGGAGAGTTTAGCTGGGTACAGTATTCTTGGTTGATAGTTGTTTGTTTTTAGGGCATGGCATACGTCATTCCAGGCTCTTCTTGCTTTGATTGTCTCTGCTGAGAAATCTGAGGTGATTCTAATTGGTTTCCCTTTATAGGTGATTACCCTTTTCTCCTTGACAGCTTTAAAGTTCTTTTCCTTGGTCTGGGTTGATCCTGTGTGGATTATAATGTGAAGGTGGGATGTCCTATTCTGGTCTGGTCTATTTGGGGTTCTAAAAGCTTCTTGTATCTGAATAGGCCTATCTTTTTGTATGTTAGGGAAGTTCTCTGCTAGGATCCTGTTAAACAAATTTCCTAGACCATTAACTTCTGTTTCTAGATGCTCCTCTACACCCATTATCCTTAGATTGGGCCATGGATGGTTGTATGTTCTTTCTCTATAATATCTAGGCTGTCTTCAATCCCTGAGATTCGATCTTCTGCATGGTCTAACCTGCTGTCAAGACTCTCTACTTTGTTTTTTATCTCTTTTCCTTCTAATTGGTCAGCTTTGATGGCTTCTCGTTCTTTGTTGAAGCTCTGTTTTAGGTCTTGTATGAATTACTTTACTTCCTTAATTTGGTGTTCAGTGTTTGTTCTCAAATCACTTAGTTGATTGGTTATGGTTTCTTTGGACTCCCATTCCTTCTGTTGGGTTCCAATCAGCATTCCCTTTGTGGTCTCCCTGACTTCCTTCAGCTCTTTGTTAATGGATTCCATGAATGCCTTTAGTGATCTTTCTGTATTCTCTACCTGGTCTCTCAATTCCTGAATTACTCTTTGATTAGATTCCTCCCGTCTGTGGGATTCCTGCAGTTCTCTTTCTTCCCTTTCGTGGTATTCCTGCAGTTCTCTTTGTGTGTTCTCTGCCTGCTCACGCCATTCCTCCCTTTCTCTTTGAGTATTCTCAAGTTGTTCACGCAAATACTGTATCAGTTTTTGAGTAGCTTCCTCACGCTTATGATATTCCTGTATAAACTTCTGGGATGCCTCCTCTCTCTCCCTATCACGCTCATACAGAGTCCTTTGTACATTGTCAAACTTCTCATTTATCATGTTTGCTATTAGTGTTTGTAGAGCTATTTGGGAACTCTCCTCTGGATTATTCTTTATCTGTTCTAATCCCTGATTATCAAGATTGGGAATTGAGATACCCGAATTTGCCATTTTTCTTGTGTTTTTCCGGCTTATTCGGCCCATTTGAGATGAAGATTGCACCAGTTTTTTGCTAGAACACTATCTTAAGGCAACCATCAACTAAAGTTTGCATTTGTACAGTCAATAGTCTACAGATACAATCTAGTTCAACAGATACATCTATTCAACATCAAACAACTATATGTTAAAGGACTTCGAACCGCAGAAAAGAATTTGGAAAACCAGAAATTATTAGGATTAGGGAGAGATGTGGGTAAAAAATAGGAATAGATTGGTGTGCGGAGGCACAGGGAGAGTTAACTATGTCCTAATCACAATGCAGGAAATGGGTTGGGTAGGATGCAAGTAGAGAGAGAGAGAAAAAGAAGAGACGGAAAGGGGAATGAAGAGAGACCAGAAAAAAAATAGAAACATAAAAATTAATGTTATTATAGAGGTTAAAAGACCGTCTATTTAGAGAGGAATGTGAATATGTTGAGAGAAGGGGAGGGACATAGAGGAGATGTGAAAAACTTTAAGGATGGGAAAGGGAGAAGAAAAGATCAGAAGTTCAGTAGAGCTAGACAAAAAACAAAAAGATAATTAAGAAAGAAAGAAAAAGAGAAAGAAGACAAGAAAAGAAAGGAAAACGCTCATTCACATATTCCTAAAATAAAAATTATAAGATGAGAAAAAAAAATTAATGGAAAACAATTATTTTTTCAGAAGAGGCAAAAATTAAAGATTAATAAAAGTTTTAGAAGGGAAAAATTTATATATATATATATATATATATATATATATATATATATATATATATATATATATATATATATATATATATATGGTAACAAAAAACAAAAAACAAGCAAAAAAAGAAAAGAAGAAGAAGAAGAAAAAAAAAAAGAAAAAAAAATCTTTTGATTTTTTTTTTGGGGGGGGGAGGAGTGGGAAGAATCCTGTATCTCCCTTTTGTCTGTAACCAGTCTCTTGTTGGAATCTCTGGTCAGCTTGAGGTCCTGTGGCTTGATTGGTTTCTTAAGTCGGTTGGTTGGAAGGGGCAGAAAAATGCTCTGCTTTACCCAAGATTTTGAGATCCCCCTCTCAGGTTAGTTTTCTGGGAGGGTGATCTGCTTTGAGAATCACAAAAGAGGGGGATGTGGTGATGAGGCTAGGTTCTGGGTAGAGTTGAGGCCTTTCAACAAACTGTAGCTTTTCCCTGGGGCTATTTTGTGATAAAGCTCACAGAGCCATTCTCAGGGTTTCTGTTTTTCAATTGATTGTGGTGGCTGCTAGAGGGAGGGGCAGCCTCTGGCTCTGGTTACCCAGTGAGGCAAGTCCCTCCAATGGCTGGCGCCTGAGCTGGGTGACTTTTCCCTGGATGGAGCTGAGTCTGGCAGGTCACTTCGCCGTTAAGTTCTTGTGACCTGCTAAATGACTCGTTTTATTCCAAGGCCTGAGCTGGAGCTAGCAGCTCCTCCGAGCTTTGTCGGTATCCAAGATGGAGATCACCGGTGCTGGGGGGGAGCGGTGGCCTTCCCTCCTCTGCTCCCTGAGAAGGAGTGAGGACATCGGGCTTGTACTCACACCGAGTCTTGGATCCTGGGTCGTCTCTGGTCTGCAAACAGCAGGATGAAGATGTCCGCTCCTTGTCGGTTCTTGTTGGTGTTGAGTAGAATCCGCTCGTCTGCTGCGTCTGGCTCCTTCGTCCCGGACTCTCTGTGTCTCAGGTATGACCCCGCGGCGGTGGTCGCCGCAACGACCCTGCCGCCGCAGCGGCAGCTGATGTGTTTCCTTGGCTTCCCCTCTCTTGTCTAACTCTCTGTCCTGTGATGGCACACTTGGTGTGAATCTCTGGCTTAGAACTGTTCACTGGAACTCTAAAACTGCTTTCTATACGAGAGCTTGTTCAGATTCCAGCTTCTCCTCCGCCATCTTCCCGGAACTCATCTATATTGAGTAATTATTAATTAATGCTTTATTAATTGTTCAACTGGGACACATCATTAAATGGCGACATAATTTAAAACCTAATAATTGGTAGTAATATTATCTATAATTCAATAATATACAGACATCTCTCTTTTTGTGTATATAATACTGATATATAGGAAGCTCTATCTATTTATACCTCATTCACTCCTGGGCCTCGGTGGTTGAATGCTCACCTAGTAAGCAAGAAGCCCTGGGGTGGATTTCTCAGTGCCACATAAACAGAAAATCCAGAAGTTCTGCTGTTTTTCAATCAATGGAATGCTAGCCTGCAGCACCAACACTTAGGGACTTTTTCTAAGCCCTTACTCAAGCCCCAGGACTGCTGCCAAAATAAAGGTAGAATGTTCTACCTGCAATGATATAAGGACAGGACTTCAAATACATCATCACAGAGCAAGCTAGGAGTCTGGTGCTGACAGCTGTCACTTAACCTCAATTAGCCATATGTAAACTGCTGCAACCCAGCTGCACCGAACCAGACGCTGATTGCTGGTTTAACCCCATCATCCTAGCTGTTTGAGGGCTTTAAAACCCAGACCTGGCAGGAAGTCTGTGAGACGCTTCAAAAACGTGGCTCCTAGTGGCAGAGCTCTAGCCCTGAGCAAATGTTATTAGAACAGTATTCACATGCTTTGAGTTCAAACCCCATGGGTAACCCCCCTCAAAAAAAAACACCCCTCTAAACCATTAGATGTGATCTTGTGTGGTTTGTGAAATGTTCCTCAAAGAAGGATGATACTGATGAAACCACCCTAATTCTAATGACAATTTATGGAATAGAGCTATGTGCTGAGCCCTTCATAGGGTGCTCTGTGCTGAGTATTGCACAGTGTGCTATGTGTTGAGTCCTTTACAGGATGCAGTGTGCTGAGTCCTACATTGGGTGCAGTGTGCGGAGTCATGCAAAGTTTCACGTGCTGTGTCCTTTACAGGGTGCATTCATTCATCTGGTCCTTGTAAGAGCTCCACAACTGAGATGATTTTGCAGACGAAATGTGATATATATATATATATATATATATATATATATATATATATATATATATATATATATGAAAAAAATGACACTGCCACATTTGTTAGGAAATGGAAAGATTTCGAAAAAAATTATATTAAGTGATGTAAGACAGGCCCAAAGAAACACCGGTCCCATGGTTTTCCTTATTTGCAATAACCAGTATATGCCTGAGACAAGCAGGTACTGTCAGATATGTTGCTCTTAGGCGAAATGAACCACACCATAAGGATTCAAATGTTTTTTTTTTTTTCTTTCATGCGGTTGTTTATAATATATTTAAAGGATGATTTATTTGTTGCTTTGTAGGTCTCTCCCCCACAGTATAACCCTTTTTTTCACTGTATTTGATGTTCGTATAATTTGTGGAAGGGAAGGGAAAAAGCAAATCGTTTAAATAGGGATACAGGTGGACCCATTGCCACAATGAGATGTACAATTCATTACGTCTAAAAATGAACTTTACAACTTTGGTGGGGGGAAGTGAGGGAGAAGGGATAGGAAGGGGAAACAAAGGAGGAGGCAACAATGTTTACTAAGAAATGTGTTCAATACTTTGCCGATGTAATTGTAACTCCTCTGTATGGTATTTTCACAATAAAGAAAAAAAAAGACGTTTGATTTAATAAAAAGAATATTGTGGCTCAGATGTGTCCCCATGGCATGGACAAAATTATGTATTACTGAAGACTATTGAGTTGTATCATGCAGACAATTGTTTTGTTCTGTTTTTTCTCAGTCATGAACCTAGAACTTGGGGCCTAGGCACTGACCCTTATCTCTAAGCTCATGGATAGCCCTCCACCACGTGGAGCCAAGGAACCCTTTGCAGCAGAGTGCCACAGCCTAGGGGTCTATACCTGAGGTCTGTCATCCTGCCATCTCAGGAAGCTGAGATCTGAGGATCTGGGTTCCAAACTATCTCAAACACAAAATGTCCCATGAAACAATTATCTCCAGAGACCTGAATTGGAAGTGTGGTTATTGTGGCTCATGCCTGTCAACCTAGCTACTCAGGAGGATGAGATCTGAGGAACATGGTTCAAAGCTAGTCTGAGCAGGAAAGTCCTTGAGACACTTAACTCCAATGAACCACAAGGAAACCTGAAGTGGTACTGTGGCTCAAGTGGTAGAGCACAAGACTTGAGCTGAAGAACTCAGGGACAGCACCCAGTTCCAGACTTTAACTGCTACAACAGACAACAACAACAATAAGAAAAAGACAGAAACAAAATAACAAACCTGAAATAGAGGCCTGGGAATGGGCCTTAAGTGTAGAGTGCTTTGCACATATGAAACCCTGGGCATGATTTCTCAGGACCACATCATTAGAAAAAAGCCTGAAATGTCTCTGTGGCTCAAGTGCGAGATAGATATCTTTGTACAAGATAAACTAGGTACACTGCTAGGGTCCTAAGTTCAATCTCCAGGACTGGTGTATGCACACATGCACAGACACAGACACACACACACACACACACACACACACACACACACACACACACACACACACACAGACCATAACTGAAGCTGTGACACCAAGTGGTATAGCGCTGGGCTTCTGCACTGAGCTCATCTTCAGCACCCAGGGCCTGTGTTCAATCCCAAAACCTAGCCACCCAGGGCCCAACTAGGAGAGGTCAAATGTTTCAAAACCTGATGAGCTTTACCAGCCCTAGATGACAGGAAGCTTTGTGATATCCGACATGTGCTTGGATTTCCCAAGGTTCCAGAAACCTAGGAGAGGCATCATAGGCCCATCATCGCCTGTAATTAAACATTTCATTACGTTTAGTGCCCTAGTTGTCTGTCAGAAGGACTCCTGAATTATAGTGAACACTGTATCTATACACCGGAATATAGTCTCACAAAGGCAGGATAAGTGCAGGAAACTTGGCCTGCCAAGGGTGAGCCATAAATGAAGGCTTCCTGTCAAAACAGAGCACTGGTGATAGAGATAGCTTGGGGTACAAAGAGGCCTTTTTCTCCTGACCTTCACAACCTACACACACTCATCCTCACTAATTGGCCCAGATGGAGTTGTTTGTTACATAGCTGTACAGGAGTGAGGCCTTTTGTCTGCCTGTCCAGACAATGAGAGACTTCTTCCAACAGCCCTGGGATGCAGAGAAACCCTCAGGCTACACTGGGAACAGTGAGGGGAGCCTCAGAATATGCAATGTCTTGAAAGCCCTCTCTGTGCTATGAAATCATTGTATTTAAAACAAATTTCCTAATTCAGTGCCATTCATCATAGCTACTCTGTAGATTCACCTGGAGCTACACATTCTTTTTTTTGGTGGGGAGCAGGTCCTGGGGTTGGACATTAACCCTAGCCATTGTCCCTGAACTCCTTTTGCTCAAAGGTAGCACATTAAAATTGAGTCACAGCCCCATTTCTAGGTTTTTCTCAGATCTCATAGATATAATAGTGTCAACTTTACTACACTGGCTGGATTCAAACTAAGTTTCTCTACACCTTAGCATTCTGATGAGCCAGGATTACACTTAGCAGCCACTGGCACTTGCCTTTCTTTTCTTCTTCGCTTTTTACTCTGGATATCTGACTTCTTAACAGGGTCATTCCAATGGTTTGAATTTATAAGTAAACTACCCAATGTTCTTCATAGCTGGTTTCTCTGAGAAGGATTTTCTCTCCTCATCTTCCCTTCTGGCCACAGGTTTGAAGCCAAAATTGAGAAAGGAGTGTTCCAGGATTTTGGAGCAAATGTCCACAGGACATGCCAGTTCGGTCACTTAGCATTGAGCTGCAGTGAATTTACTGTCTCAGGATGAGAGGACTGAAACCTTGAGCAATTTTCATACTGTCTGCATTGCTCCTTTAGACTATAAAATAACCTAATAATTATGAATTTTTTTCTACTCTCTTAAGTATCTAGAACACACTAGAAGCATCTTCCTGTTTCTGTTTTTCTCCAGTTCCTATCGAGATTTAGACTAAAGGTTTTGTGGAGCGGCATCTCAGCGAATCCCTAAGGAAAGCTGCTTAAATCCTCCTCAGGAGATCACCATTCAAAACCAACCTGAGCAGGAAAGTCTGTGAGCCTCTTATCTCCAATAAACCATCAGCAAACCAGAAATGGAGCAGTGGCCCAGAGGGTAGAACTCCAGCTTTGAGAGAAAAAGCCAAGCAGGAGATATTGTCCAAAGCAGGCAGGAAAGCCTGGGGGGCGCTTATGTCCAATGATTGACCAGATGGCTGGATGTGGAGCTGTGGCGGTGGTAGAGCCTCAGCCTGAGCAAAATAGCTCAGGAATGCATTGGGCCCTGTGTTTAAGCCCTGCGATGCCTACAAAAAATTCAAAAAGAGAAGGCCAAGTTACGTATCAGTGTCCTCCTACCAACTTATGTGTGTATATTACTTCCCTGAGTACAAACAGACCATATCAATGCTTCTGCTTTTACTTACTGATTTATTTTTCAGATATGCTCATTGCGCATACTGCAGCATTCTCATTTCAGGCCCATCGCTTTTCTCTTCCAGGGCTCCACACCTGCACCCTTATATGATGCACAATTAAGCTCTCAGCAGCCTTTATTTACATTTTATTATGAGGTCAACGCAGGAACAGTCACAAATCAGGCAGGGGAAGAGAAGATCAGGGTTCATAGTTATAACAGGTATTCAGAAAAATTAACTTGGGGATGAAAAATGGTCGCCTACTTATGTAAAAACTACCATTAAGAAAAAGATGAGGGGGCTGGGAATGTGGATTAGCGAGTGTTTGCCTAGCATGCAAGAAGCCCTGGGTTTGATTCCTCAGTAGCACATACACAGAAAAAGCCAGAATTGGTGCTGTGACTCAAGTAGCACAGTGCTAGAGACAGTGCCCAGGCCTTAAAGAGATAACAGGTAGGTAGGTAGATAGATAGATAGATAGATAGATAGATAGATAGATAGATAGATAGATAGATAGATAGATAGATAGATAGATGGATGGATGGATGGATGGATAGATAGATAGATAGATAGATAGATAGATAGATAGATAGATAGATAGATAGATAGATAGATAGATAGATAGATAGATAGATAGATAGATAGATAGATAGATAGATAGATAGATAGATAGATAGATGATAGATAGATAGATAGATAGATAGATAGATAGATAGATAGATAGATAGATAGATAGATAAAGATGATAGGTGAATCTGGTCTTGGATGTCAGTAGGAAAGAAGGGAACACTTCCCAACCATGAGGCCTTCTGCAGCGTGCCAGGACACCAGCATCGCCTTCACATAACCATATAGCAGGAAGACTGTCTCTCTCCCACTTCTCAGGCAGTGGAGAGCCCCAGAGTCAAGAGGGCAGAGCCAGGTTCTAACTCAGGTGCTTGGGGATAGAAGAGAAAGGACCCTGCCTCTCCTTGGACTGGGGATTTACATTAATGATGTGGAGAATGAAGGAAGGAGAATGGACTGGCAGAGGTAGAAGGGCCTTCAAATCTGACAGATGGAGAGTCAAGAACCCACTCCCTAAGACCAAAAAGCAGGATTTTTCTACTCTGTTCCTCCCCCTCTCTCCCACTAAACTGGCTCTCTATTGGTAACCTAAAGATAGCCTGAGGCTCCCTTCACCTGAGGGAGGAAGGTTAATTCGTCATTGTTTGAAGAGGCTGAGAAAAGCCTGACCCTGGTGTAACTCTAACAAATGTTTGAAGTTGCCCCCCCACCCCCATTGCTCTTTGTGCCTGGGATGAATGAAGTGGTTTTGCAGCTCACTTCCCTGTTGAGTGTGCACATTCTGCTTCCTAATCCTGCAGGTCTAGGTCTCTGCACCTAGCCTGTTTTTTTGAAACTGTTCCCTGTCCTTTAAATACAGAGTTACATTGGAGTTCTTCATACTAACAGGGCTAGGTCTTGGATCCTAAAATCTTCATTTATAACCAGGATGGGTCAATGATGTTTCTTTCCTGCTTCTATAGTTTGAGAACTCTAAGAACATTAAGAGTGCAAGTAACTTCTCATCACCAAGGGAAACCCAGGAATTCTTGAACATGTGACCTTTCGGAAGCTCACTGGAGGACACAAGATGATTCCAATCTTCACGTGAGTGGCTGGGCAGATGGATCTGCTACACTTGAACCTTGAACTCGGCCTGCTCTCCTAGTCCATGTCCTTCTTTGGTGCTTGTCCTGCTAGCTCCTCAGGAGCTTCCAAGATAGAAATAGATTGATCAAACCCAAAGGGAGTTACTGGCTTTTTCCTTCTTTTTCTGTCCTTTGCTTTAAATGTTTTGCAGGTTTTGGGCTTGAATTGTGGATCTAGGCTCTGTCCCTGGGCTCCTTTGGCTCAAGGCTAGCACTCTGCCACTAGTCCCTTTCTGCTTTGTCTGTGGTGAAGAGGAAGTCAGAGCCTCATAAACATTCCTGTCCTGGCTGTCTTCACCCTGTGATCCTCAGACCTCAGACTCCTAAGCGAGGTTGACAAGCATGAGCTTCTGTTGCTCTGCTAAGTTCAGAACTGTAATAACATTGAAAATACAAGTCAACTGCTCATCATAAAGGGCTTGGGGAGCATATTAACCCTTTCAACATTGGACCTTTCAGAACCCTGTAGCACACAAGGTTATAATGCTAGATCCTGAAAGTCTGGACATATGGATCTGCTATACTTGAACATTGAGCTCTGACTCCACTAGCATTCATTTTACAGAAAAATGTTCTCATAATTAACAAATAAGAAAAGTACTTTAACCCTCACTTTTTTTCCAGGTATGTGTCTCGAACTCAAGCCTGGGCACTATCCCTAAGCCCTTCAGCTCAAGGTGAACACTCTACCACTTGAGTCACAGCTCCACGTGGGGTCTTTTGGTGGTTCATTGGAGGTAAGAGTCTAAAAGGCTTTCCTTCCCTAGGCTGTCTTTGAACTGTGGTCTTGAGGTCTCAGCCTCCTGATTATCTAGGGTTGTAGGTGTGAGCCACCAGCATCTGGCCTATTGTTTTTGCCACTTCTGGGGCTTGAACCTAGGTCCAGGGTGCTGTCTCTGAGCTTCTGTTTCTCAAGGCTAGCACTCTACCACTTGAGCCATTCCACAGCTTCTGGCTTTTTCTGAGTACATGGCACTGAGGATTTAAACCCTGGCATTCATGCATGCTGAGCAAGCTCTCTACCTATAAGCCACATTCCCAGCTTCACTCTTATTATTTTATCCCTCAACTTTCCTATCCTCAAGAAAAAGCCTCTGAGTATAAATCATCTAAAGAAATCCCTGTAGGAAGTTGTCCAAAGATGAATAAGACAAAGCTCATACTTTGGACAGACACTAAACATGTGATGACTGTGACAAATGCCTCCATTTAATTATGTATCATGTTTCAACACTTAATAAATTATTAATGAAAAATGACTCCATGTCCTAAATTATTGAGTATAATTTTATAATAGATGTACAAAATAGAATAAATATTATGCATGCAATAATACTAAATACATTAAACAATGAATAAATGAATAAAATAAAAATAAAATAAATAAAAACAATGATAATAATCATAATATGTAATAAACATTCATATGTAAGTATATATCATAAATATTTTTCCATTGCAGGGCCTTACTGCAGGCCTTGGGAACTCGAGCCTGAATTTGTTTTCCTCAAGGACAGTAAGCTTTGAATTTACCCATTGTGCAAAACAGTTACCTGGAATGTGAGATCAAATCCCAGCAATGGCAGAAATACTAGCCCTATTTCCAAGAGACTGACAATTTTTTTTTGATGAAAGCAGTTATGTTCATTCAGTTCCATCCTGAACATTAAAAAAAAAGTGTAGAATTTTGTACAGCTATTCAGACAGCTTTCCCTTACCCCCAAAGTGCTTCTCTGAGCACTTCATTGTTTATTTTTTGTATGATGTTTATTGTAAAAATGATGTACAGGGGGTTACAGTTATATGAGCAAAGTAATGAGTACATTTCCTATTGAGCATTGTTGCCTATTCCTTTGTTTTCCCCCTACTATCCCTTCCCTCCCATCTGCACAACTACCTCCCCCCTGCCAAGATCAGTGACTTATTTTTTTAATTTTGGCTTGGCACGGGTTTGAACTAAAGGAGTCGTGACTCTGCACCTTCCCTCACATTGTTATGGATTTACCAAGACCCTGAGTTCAAATCCCAGTATAGGAAATAAAACTAGCAGAAATTCCAAATCATGGAGCTTTATTTTTTCAATTTAGTTAAATAAATACATAAATTATTTATTTGTTTGTTTGTTTGCTCTTTTTTTGCCAACCAGGGGTCTTGAACTCAGATCATGGCAACTGCCTAAGCATGATATCCCTATGCTGGGCTGCAGCCTCTGGACCCATTGCCAATCCTGGGATCCCAAGCCAAGAGGGCTTGCAGGAAGAAAAAAAACGTGGAACAGCACCAAAAATAGTGAGCTGCAGAGGGTTGGGGGGGTTAAATTTTTTTCTTTGCAGGGTGACCCTACTGGTTCTGAATGATATAGCTGCAAAGTGGACCTGGCCTGCCATTGCTGAAGGATGGCGGGCTATCTGGGAAGCCATAGGCCCACCTGTCAACATAGGCCCCAGTTTCAAATCTCTGTCCAGACACCTACCAGTGGCAGAGATCCTAAGAGACTCGTTTCTATGCATTGGAATACTGATTGAAAGAGTATTTCGTGCAGTGGTTTAGTCTAAAACTGGATGCAAGAATCCTAGGATGCTGATTGATCTTAATTAATAGTTTATTAAGCATGAAAAGAATCATATTCCTCCAATGGAAGTATAATAAATACCTAAGAGTTGGTAGGAAAGTAGTAGATGTCGTTCAATAATACATAGTCGGCTCTGTCAATTTTTTACCAATATATATTTATTTATATATCCCCGTCTGCCTATCCATGTATCGCTGTTTTGGCCAAACCTGAGGCTCAATCTCAGCACCTGGGAACCACCTGACAGCTTCATTGGCTAGAGGCTGCCAGGCTCACACTCACCCATTCATGAATTGGGCAAGCTAGGCCCTGAGTTCATATCCTAGCACTGTGAAAATTTATTCTTGAATTAAGAAGCCGACTGTGACACATGTTTTCCTTTTCTGGGAGAGCCCTGTGTTTCAGGCATGATGGAGAACACATCTAAAAATCTAGATGCTATGTGATAGGATATAAACAATATAATAAATGGTATCGGTGTCATCAGAGTCAATAAAATAAATGGTAAATGAATGAATAAAACAAGAAATAAAATGAATAATCACACAAAACACTGTATGGACTGAACATCTCTATGGAAGTATAAACCCTACCACACCAAACACGATATGGATTGAACATCTGTTTGGAAGTATAAGTGCTATCTTTAAAATGTATATCAGGAGTGTGTTTTCCAGGCCTGAGGCTTGAATTCAGCCACCATACTAAGACGGTGGAGGAAGATCCAAGATATTAGTTAATGGACCTAGAAGAGTCATGGAATGCAATTGATGTCATCTTTGAATCAGTAGTTCATGCGTTATAGGAGGAGGCAATGATAGGCAAGAATCATGGGATATTGCTTATTTGCAATGAAGATTTGATGAAACATGACAATAATCATCAATTGTGAAACGGAGGCATCAGGAAAGATCCAAGAATTGGTAGTCACACAGTAGATTCGATTCCATCACAGGTGGCCATCTCTCCTACTCTATACAAATACGTACTTATTTGCATACTACTTTCAGCTTATGAATGGATGACTGCTGTGCACTCTCCCCCTACCCCCACCTGGGGGCTCAATCTCAGGTCCTGAGAACGGTCTAGCTCCTTAGTGGCTCACAGGCTGGTGTATTCACGTGGACCCATTCACCTCTTGGGTCTGCTAGGCCTTGAGTTCAGACCCCAGTACTGCCAAAAGAATCATCCTGATGTCAGAAGCCAATCATTGCACCTGTTTTCCTTTCCTGTGCAAGTTCTGGGTCTCAGCTAGGATGGAGAATGCATGGGTCTCCCTGTGGCCATGGGAATTGGTTGTCATCCATGTCAGTGCAGTTATACCTGTCATCATATACTCAAGAAAATACACATTACATCCATGAATAGCATACAAAATAGAGAGAAGAACTACATTAAATTATCGATGCAGTCCACACACAGATGTGAATATACATCCCATGTTTCAATGATGCATTGATGTCTATTGCAGCCTCCCTGGGGCTCGATCTCAGTTCCGGGGAATGGCCCAGCTCCTTCATGGCTCACAGGCTGGCGTGCGCACATGGACCCATTGGCCAATTGGGATGCCTAGGCCCCAAGTTCAAATCCCAACACTGCCAAAAATTCACCTTGATGTGAGAAGCCAGACTTTGCATCGTTTTTTTTCTGTGCTATGCATGTTCTGGGTCTCAGCTAGGATGGAGAATGCATAGGCAACTCTCCACTTATTTGAATAGGTTGTCATCCAGGTCAACACAGTTATATTTGTCATTCTATACTCAAGAAAATACACACCACATCAATGAATAAGACAAAATAATGAAAATGACTACACAGAATGCAAGGTACTGCCCACCCATGTATGGAAATAGAGGTCCTCTGTTTAAATTGGGAATTTTTGACTATATTGGCCTCCACACTGGGAGGCTTGATCTCAGGTCCTGGAAATGGCCAAGCTCCTTAGTGGCTCACAGGCTGGTGTGCTCACCATATCCCATTCACCAATTGGGCCTGCTAAGCCTTGAGTTCAAATCCCAGCACAGCCAAAAACTTCACCCTGATGTGAGAAGCCAATTGATCCATCTGTTTTCCTTTCCTGTGAAAGTCCTCGGTCTCAGCGCAGATGCAGAATACTATATAGGCAACTCTATAGCCATGGGAATAGGTTGACATCCATGTCAGCACAGTTATATCTGTCATACTCAATAAAACATACAATACATCCATGAATAAGACACAAAATAAAGAGAATAACTACACTGAATGCAAGTTGCATAACACACCTGTAGATAAAAAGAGATCCTATGTTTAAAAAAGTTGGGCTTGCTTTGTCCAGTGATGGGGCTTCAGATCAGGCGTGGGACCTGGCCTCACATTCTAGTCCTCAAGGATGGTGAGCTTCCCCTTCCACCACAGTTCAACAGAGCTACCCAGACCTGAATTCACATCCCAGCACTGACAAAAGTTTCATCCTCATGTCAGAAGCCACTCGTTGCGAATGTTTTCCTCTCCTGTAATAGTCCTGGGTCTCAACTAGGAAGGAGAATGAATGCATAGGCAACCCTATAACTATGGGAACAGGTTATCATCCATGTCAGCACAGTTATACCTGTCACCAATAAAATACACAATACCTCCATGAATTAGGAACAAAATAAGGAAAAGAAGTGTACTGAATGCAAGATGCTGCTCACACATGTATGTAAATATAGAGCCTATGTTTAAATTATGAATTTATGACTATCTGGCCTTCCCTGGCAGTCCATGTCAGGTCCTGGGAATGGCCTATCTCCTTCATTGCTCACAGACCGGTGTCCTCATCTTGACCTTTTCCTCCATTAGGCCTGCTAGGCTCTGAGTTCAAATCCCAACGCAGCCAAAATATGAATCCTGATGTGATAAGCCAAATGATTCACCTATTTACCTGTCTTGTGAATGTTCTGGGACTCAACTAGGATGGAGAACGCATAAGAAACCCTATAGACATGGCAATAGGTTGTCATCCATGTAAACACGGTTATATCTGTTACAGTACTCAGTAAAATACACTATACCTCCATGGATAAGACACAAAATAAGAAGTACACCGAACACGAGATGCTGTGCACACATATATGTAAATACAGATCCTATACTTAAACAATGAATTTATAACTATTGTGCCCCACCCTGGGGATCAATGTCATATCCTGGGAATGGCCTTCCTCCTTAGTTGTTCACAGGATAGTGTGTTCACATTGACCTATTTACCAATTAATCCTGCTAGGCCCTGAGTTCAGATTCCAGCACTACCAACAATTGGATGATGGAGTAAGAAGCTGAGTGTGAAACTTGTTTTCCTTTTCTCTGAGAGTCCTGGGTGTCAGGCATGATGGAGAACATGTCTACAAATCTAGATGCTATGTGATAGGTTGTCATTAATGTAATAAACGGAATAGGTGTCATCATAGACAGTAAAATCAATGGTAAATAAATGAATACAACAATAAATACAAGGAACAACCACACCAAACTTGTATGGACTGAACATCTGTAGGTAAGTACAAAGCCTGTGTTTATATAAATAGTATGTTTTCAAAGGCTGGGGCTTGAATTCAGGCCTAGTGAACAGGCCTGAAGTTCTTATCTTCAAGTATGGTGAGCTTCCCCTTTATCCAATGCAGATTTACCCAGACCCTGAGTTCAAATCCAAAACCTGGCAGAATAAATGGTGGGAATTGCAAGCCAGGGAGCTAAATTTATTTTATTTTATTTTTTCCCAGAGCAGGGCTTGAACTCGGGTCGTGGCAACTCTGCTTCAGCTTCGATCACCCTAGGCTGAGGTGCAGCCACTGGATCCACAGCTGATCCTGGGATCCAAGATCCCTAGGCCTTGAAGGGAAAAAAAATCACAGGAAAAATATGGCAAGATGGCCTTTTTATGTTTTCTTCCTTTGTGAGGTGACCCTCCTGGGTCGGAACTGTTGCAATGGGTATTTTACCTTGCATTGCTGAAAGGTGGTGGACTATCGGGGAAGCCATAGGACCACGTGGCAACATAGGCCCTGATTTCAAATCCCAGTCCTGACACCTACCAATGGCAGGAGATACTAAGAGACTCGTTCCCATCCATAAGAATGTTATCAATGTCACGGTTGAATGAGTTGATCATGAATGATTCTCCTATATAATTAGACAAGATGATTTCAGGAAGCTGCTTGATTTTATTTAATATTTATGAAGCATTAAAAGAATACTATTACTTACATGAATGCAATAATTTCAGGACACTGATTTCATTAATAGTTTATTAAGGATAAAAATAATATCTAGTATAGGTATGAGTCAAGCGGAAAAGATCAGATAATGTGATGTTAGGAAAATGAACCCTTAAATATGTATTTTAATGTTTTCGTTTCTTTCATGCATGTGTTTCTAATGCATTTATAAGATTATTTCTTTGTTGCTTTGTATATCCCTCCCCCACAGTGTAACCCCCGCTTTCACTATATTTGATGTCAGTATAACATGTGGAGGAGATGGGGGCAAACAAGTCGTTTAAGGATTCAGGTGGACCTGTTGCAACAATGAGAAGTACAAAATGTCATGTCAAAACCAGCTTTACAATGTCGGTGTGGGGGGGGAGGGGGGTATAATTGGGTGGGGGGAGGGGGGTAAAATTGGGTGGGGGGAGGGGGGAGGCGGGGAAGGGAAGTGAAGGGTAAACAAAGGAGGAGGCTGCAATGCTTGGTAAGAAATGTATGCATTATCCTGCCCATGTAAATGTAGCCCCTCTGTACAGTATGTTCTCAAATAAAATAAAATACAATTAAAAAAAATAATAACGTTAATTACATTAATTACCCCACAATTTTTAGGAATGTAATCTATATAACTGAATAATGTATAGACATCTCTGGCACTCTATAAACGTATTTATTTATATTTATTAGTGTACTGTCATCTGCATGTCAATCTGTTCATATTTTGTCAACCCCTGGGGCTCGATCTCAGGTCCTGGGAACTGCCTGTCAGCTCTATTGCCCCAGGTTGGTGTGTTGACACTCACCAATTCATGAATTTGGCCTGTAGGCCATGAGTTCAGATGCCAGCACTCCCAAACAATAAATCATGGAGTAATCATGGTGACATATTTGTTTCCTTTTCTGTGAAAGTCCTGGGTGTCAGGTATAAAATGGAATACATATGCAGACCTATAATCATATGTAATCAATGTTCCATGTGTCATAATAGTCAATAAAATAAATGGTGAATACAAGAAAAAAAACAAAAAAAGAATGAGTGAGTGTAATATGGAATGAACATATGTACATGAATATAAATCATATGTTTAAAATGTACATGAATAGGATGTTTTTTAGTGCTGGGGATCCAATTCAGGCCTAAGGAACAGACTTGAATTTCCTGACTTCAAGGAGGCAAGCTTCCCCTTCCCACACAGTGCAACAGAGTTACCCAGACAATGAGTTCAAATCCCAATCGTGGCAGAAAAAAATTGCACCTTTATACTTTGTGAGGTCTAATTCTTAGGTATTTCATTCTGCCTCCATTTAATGAATGTGATTGTTTAAATGCTTAATGAAGTATTAACTAAAAGACACCAGTATCCTAGGATATAATTGTGCATAATTTGATCCTAGAATCATTCAATAACTGCTCATTCAGTCTTGACAATGATCACATCCCCTTGGTAATCTTATGGATGAGAATGAGTTTCTTAGGTTCTCCTGCCATTTGGAGGTGTCAGGTCCAGGATTCCAACTGTGGGCTCCAGCTCACACCACTTCAACCCAAGGATAGGGAACTCACAGGTTTGTGCCAGAACATCAGCAAGACCAATGATTAGGCAGGCACCAGTGGCTCTCAGCAGTCCTCCTTGATACAAGGCTGTGATAGGAGGATCATTGTCAAAGTCACACTAGGGAGGAAAGTCCTCGAGAGTCCTGTCCAACTTCAATGCCAACAAAGTCAGAAGTAGAGCTGTGTGGCTCCAGTGTTAGAGGGCTAGTCTTGACCAAAAGCAGCTTACATACTGTGCGCAGATCCTGAGTTTAAGGTCCAGGACTGGCAACAAACAGACATAGACAACAATCTAAAACCGGTCACCCTCTTGTCCCCAACTGAATTGGACAGAGTTCCCTGGGAAAGGGGTTGGGGGAGCCACTGTAATCTTCACTCTCGTCATTCTGCCTGCATCACAGGATTCTGGCCACATTCCCATTCTTTCATACTTCTTTCTGATATAAGAATGGTGGTCACACCCACATTCCATCCTGCCTGATAGCACTGGGATTCCTCTGTTGGTTGACACCACTACCAACAGTTGAGGAAGGTAGAGGTGGCTGAGTGGTGATCAAGAGACTCAAACCGTAGGAGGAGAGGCCTTGCTCAGCCCTGCCACGCACCTGCACACACCAGTCCCCTTCAGCATTCCGCATGGCACTGCATTTCAAACCTAGCACTGCTTGCTTGGACCCATGGCACCTCTTGGAGTCCTCAGGTGATGGCACACCACAGGCAGACTTGTGGCCCTGACCTGGTCCAGGCCACCTGTCTCTGCTCCAAGCCTGAGTATTTGCCATGCTACTGCCTTCGCTGCTCGAACCCACCCAGAGCTACCTCCAACAGTTTCTCCCAGCAGCACATGTGAGTGGCTTCCTCCTGGGCCCATATCCTGTGACACAAACAACACAGAATCCCTTCCATGCTTATTGGACTTCCAGCTCCCCCATACCCTCCACTCTGGCCAGGGCTCTGCCACAAATGTGCCCCAGGGGTTGGGTGGGAGTGGGTGTTGATCAGGGGATCCTACCCCCATCCCTAGCTGCCAGTGTCCCAGGAAACAGGGAGATGCAGGAATGGTTGAGAAGTCACCACAGAGGCCCTGGCCTGGAGCAGTGAGAGCCACACAGCCACGAATCTGCACCCTTCCTCTTCCTGGTGGGAACCTGGTGGCTTTAGTCAGAGGTGGGGAGCAGCACCTCCACACCTGCCTTCTTGGGTCTTTTCCTTTTTTTCTGGGGGTTGGGGGTGTTGGATGCAGAAGATAGGTCTCTCTTGCTGTGTGAGCCCTTGTCCTCTGTGCTCGGTCACCCTTTCACCTGAAGAGAGGGTCCCAGAAGAGCCCATTAGGGAAGTGAGAGTGCTGGGGGACAGAGCAGAATGTGAATATCTGGGAGGACCCCCCCCAAACAAACATACACATACACCCAGCCTGTACCCTCCCCCCAACTATGAACAGTTCTCACAGAGTGATCACATTTCCCAGCTCTGCCAGCTTCTGCTGGTGCTCCCAGTCCATCTGGTCTCCTTGTCCTTTCCAAGAATCTGCCATGTGGCCCAGAAGCATGTAGCCTGGAAGTAGGGAGTAAGTCTATGTATGTAGCTATTAGGACTCCATCCATTTCCCCAACACCGCCCTCACCTCGGGTCAGACACCCCCTTGGGGAACCCATGACCCCCTGCTTGTTTTCAGTCCTGGCTCTGAGGATCCACTTGTCTGGGGACTCCTTAACCCAAAGTTCTAGCCTAGAGTTTTGGTGAATGGGGAGTCAAGGGTTTGGCCATGGAGAAAGGGATAGGCAGGGTGGTGCTGCATCATTAGAGTGGTGCTCCCCTTGGGTGGGAGCTCCAGATTCCTCCAAGGGAACCCCCGTGCTTTAGCTTGTGCATTGTTCCAGATGAGGAACCAACAAACTCTGGAGAGGCACTGCTCTGAGTCTGTGTGTGTGTGTGTGTGTGTGTGTGTGTGTGTGTGTGTGTGTGTGTGTGTGTGTGTGGTGCTGCATCAGTAGAGTGGTGTTCCACTTGAGTGGGAGCCCCTGATTCCTCTAAGGGAACCCCTGTGCTTCAGCTTGTACATTGTGCCAGATGAGGAACCAACAAACTCTGGAGAGGCACTGCTCTGAGACTGTGTGTGTGTGTGTGTGTGTGTGTGTGTGTGTGTGTGTGTGTGTGTGTGTGTGTGTGTGTGTGTAGAAGTGGGTTGCAATAAGGAGGCTGGGTCCTTTGGTAACTTCTGCCTGCTACATTTGGGGGATGCATGGACTTTGTGCCTGGGGTCTGGGGGCCTGGAAGTGTGAGATGCTTGAAGGGGACTCAGCAACATTAAATTACAAGACCAAGGGTCCTGTGTGCCTTGGAGCTGTCTACTCCTTTGGGCCTGGTTGGTGGCACCTGGAGCTTGGGAGGACCTGGGTATGAGGCCCACAGGGTTTGGCTTCCAAGGGGGACAGACAGTATGGTCGGGACTTAGTACGGATGTGAGCCCTGCTGGTATGGAGTTCACCAGCATAAATCAGACTCCGTGTTTTCTCATCATGACTTCTGATGGGTGAGGCCAAACCTATTTTATATCTTTTGCTGTGATCTTCATATCTCAGCCTCCTGAGTAGCTAGGATTATATGCATGAGTCTCTGGCATTTGGACTCTCATTCTTTTTGGTGTATTAAGGTTTGAACTCAAGGCCTTAGGCTTGCCAGTCAGGTTGTCTACCACGGTAGCCAAGCCTTTCTCTCTTGGGCAATTCCGAGATAGACACTCACTCCATATGTGCTCAGGCTGGGCTGGATCGTGATCCTCCTATCTGTGACAGGCATGAGCCATGAGGCCTGGTCCTCCTTAGTTGGGATGGTAGACATATAGCGCCATGCTCAGTCATTGCTTTAGATGATTGTCCTGAACTTAGTTTACAGCAACCATAAAGCTCTGGGTTGAGGCTCCACAATTGTACCTCAGTCTCCTCCTGGGACAGTTGTGAGGAAACAAGGGATCAGTACAGGGGGATCTCTGGAGCAGGGCCAGGCACAGAGGGAGCAGCTGTCACATACGGTTCTTGGCAATTCTGTGAGCATACGACAGGAAGATAACTGGGAAAGTGCTCAGATGGGGCTTGTTTTTAGTCATGTGACATGTACGGGATTATGAAATAAAACATGGTTCTCTTTCATCCTTATCCTATTCCCATGAGGAATAAGATCCTTCACTGTGTTCAGTTTTGTAGTTGGGGAAAATGAGGCATGGAAAAGCCAGGTGACCAACTCATGACCTCCAGTTGACAGAAAGCTCAGCATGACTTCTATGCCATGGTCCCGAGGAGAATGTGTGGTATTCAGTATACTTCTTGTGGTGGGAAGTCCACGTTTTGTCAGTCGTGGGGCTTGAACTCTGGGCTTGGGTGCTGTCCTCGAGCTCCTCAGCTTAAGACTAGCACTCTACCACTTGAGGCACAGTGCTCCAGTTTTCTGGTGGTTCTTTGGAGATAAGATTCTCATGGACGTTCCCACCTGGGCTGGCTATGAAACATGTTCATCATATCTCAGCCTCTTAGTTAGGATTATAGTCCTGAGCCACCAGCACCCGGCTTAATTGTAATTCTGACTTTCTTTCTCTCTCTCTCTTTCTCTCACAGGAACTGGTTGAATGGGTGCTGAAGAGGTGGCCCAGTGTTCCCATGTGGCTGGAACCCAAGGTGGCCCTCTCAATCTCGAGGTGGGTTGTGGTTCAGGAACTGTCTCACTCCAGCCTGTTGAACCAGCCCCATGAGGTAAGCCCCTCTGTGCCTGGCTAGACCGTGACAGTTATTCATTGTCGATCTAGCCTTATTGGACTTAGTATTGTTTTCTACGTCCTTTTCTAGCAATTGGCCCCAATTATGATACTTAGTTTTGGAATGAAAATATGATACCATCTTAAGAAATTCATTTAGAGCTCTGGGAATGTGGATTCATGGTACGGTGATTGCCTACCATGCATGAACACCTGAGTTCAATTCCTCATACCAGATAAACAGAAAAAGAAACACTGGAAGTGGTGCTATGCCTCAAGTGGTAGAATGTTAGCCATGAGAGAAAGAAAAAGCTCAGGAATAATTCTCTAGCCCTGAGGTTAAGCCCCAGTACTATAGGACTGGCAAAAAAAAAATGTAGTGAGTAAATGCAAAATAAATAATCCATACTTGGAATATATATTGCTCCTTCCATACTAATACCTGACAATACTCCCT
Source organism: Dipodomys merriami (assembly GCF_024711535.1). Lineage (NCBI taxonomy): Eukaryota > Metazoa > Chordata > Mammalia > Rodentia > Heteromyidae > Dipodomys > Dipodomys merriami. Next base: position 287,699 of record NW_027206108.1, read on the forward strand.
AATTCATGTAATTTACCTATATTAGGACACTGTGTTGAAAAAAAAAGTTTTGTTCATTAGATCACAGCAAATAATTCTGGGAATGTGCTTAGATATCAGGTGAAGATTAATTCTGGAAACTCAAAGATTCTAGGCTTTTGAGTGGTCACTGCTAATCACAATGAGAAGGATAGTCAAGTGAGATTTGGAAATCTTTTTGGTCAGTCATGGCAACAAAAAGGCAGAGGCAAATTATCAGTTGGGACAAGAGAAGGAATAACTCAAGATGGAAGGAGCAAATGATAGTAACTAATGCATACCAGAAACCATTCTGGGGAACCATTTTTGGTTATTGAAGAACTAGTTATCAACCAGGCTTATTCATCATTGCCTTTAGCATTCCAAATCTCTTAGGCTATTTCTTAATCTCTGTGTGATAAATGTATCTCCTCCTATGCTGTTTTTCCACACCTGATCTTTTTCTTTCTAAAAATCTCAATCTTTCCTGATACTAAATACAACTGCACAGATGGCAAGGGGTTGCTAATGTAAGAGTCCCATAGCTCATGCGTCATTAATGTAACAAAATGGAATAGGAGGAATTATGTATTGCTACCTCAATTTTTCTGAAAAGCTGCCATGTCATCATTTGATTCAAATTTCCATTCTTTGTCTAAATAGTGTCATTAAATGCACTAATTGGAAATATGAGCTGGGTACTGGTTGCTTAAGCCTGTAATCCTAGCTAATCAGGAGGTTGAGACCACAGGATTCCAGTTCAAAGCCAGCCTGCTCTGGAAAGTCCATGAGACTCTTATCTTCAATTAACTACCAGAACCCCAGAAGTGGTGCCATAGATAAAGTGGTAGAGCACTGAGCTTTAGCTGAATCGTTGAGGGACAGCACCCAGGATCAGAGTTCAAGACCCACAACTAAAAAAAAAGCGCAAATATGACTTAAAGTTTCCCCAAAAGGAAGGACAATGTCAATAGTAATCTTCCAAAGCAGAAAAAATTCCAAAATGATTCATTGCACTTTCTTTTGCTGACTTATTTAAGTTATGGCTTCTTGGATGGACATATTCTCTTCTTTTGAAAATTGTCAAATATTAGCTTTATAATAAACTTCATATAGTATTTCTTGGTTCAAATCAGAAGTCTTGATACAGTTAATGTCACTTGGCTTTTTTTTTTGCCAGTCAAGGTGCCTGTACTCTGGGCCTGGGCACTGTCCCTAAGCTGTTCAGCTCAAGGCTAGTGCTTTACCACTTGAGACACAGCACCACATCCAGCAGCTTTTTCTGCTCTTGTGGTGCTGAGGAATCGAAGCCAGGGCCTCATGCATTCAATGCAAGCACTCTACTCCTCAGCCACCTTCTCAGCCCATCATTGACTTTCTTACTATCTCAGTTCAAAGCAAACCCAGGCAGGAATGTCTGTCAACCTCTCATCTCTAATTAACCACCAAAAAGTCCAGAAGTGGGGGTTTGGCTCAAGCAGTAAAGTACAAGCTTTGGGGGCAGGTGGGCAGGAAAGAAATCTATTCAGGTATATGGTCCAGCCTCTGGGATCAAGCCCCAGAATCCACACAAACTGAACAAACAAGCAAACAAAAAAAAAACAGGTATTTCTTTGGGACCCTCCTTAAAGGAGTACTGGTCTGAGAAGAAACTGAATTTGCTGATTATCCTCACTGGATCGTGCTTTTTTGGAATCTTTATTGCTATGGAGAACTCAGGACCAGACTAAAGGAATGGATAACTAAATCATGCAACAAGAGATTCATCTCAGGAGTGAAATATCCATCCATAAAGCACTTTCAAATCTCCATGTCTTTTTTTCTTTTCAGTAGAACACTTTTAAAACAACGTTATTTCCTTTTCTTCCATGCTGGCCCTCAAATGGCACATTATTTCCTTTTGTAATACTCTCAACCAGAAGTTTAAAACAAGTTTTATATGAGTAAAAACACACTCGAAAAATCAGGGACAGAGTTTCCCTCAATCCTTGGATCCTTTTCTTGTACAGTAAAAAGGAAAACAAATTAACTTGAACTTTGTCATACCTCTATGTTCAATTCCTCTCCTGGGATCAGTTTCCACCTCCAGTAATAGTTACTTCCAGTAGCAATTTATGGTGCTGCTTAAGGTATAATGAATGTGTGCTGGCTTCATTGAAATAGCACCAGGACACTTTGACATCATGTAGCAGTGTTTCAGAGACAACTTAGTAAAGAGAAAATATGAAATTTAAATTGGTTATAAATACATTATCCATGAGTACATTGAGCTCAAACTTCATAAGTGCTCTGTAATTTAAGGTGAATTTTAAATGGGAAGAGGGTTCTTAGATCATTTTTTTGTGAGTGTATGTGCTGTGCATTATTTTCCAAGTGTACAAAAGTTAATAATAAGAGAAACAATAGCAATAATAGGAGAAAGAGAAGTTCTGTGTTTAAGGGTTCAATACAATATAGAAGACTCTACAAATAAGACAACATTGAAACAATGAAGCCAAGTTCAGTATGTAGATTTACAGAAGTGATATAGAGAAAGCATTACTCCTAAGTGGAACATAAAGTATGACACCACTCCCTTTCTAAATCACACTTCCAATTGTGCAAATTTGTAAAAAGTAGAATAGAAGAATGATTCTGGTTCCATGCAAGTCAAATATAAGAGAATGGGCTTAACTGGAAAAAAAAGTCCATTTTGAAAGTGCAGGGATTATGCTAGCAATGAACCTGGAGGCAAATATCATGTTTATTTTTATTTCATATATATATATATATATATATATATATATTGTTGTTGGTCGTGGCACTTGAACCCTGGGTGCTGTCCCTCTGCTATTCAGCTTCAGGCTAGTGCTCTACCACTTGAGCCACAGTACCACTTCCAGTTTTCTTGTAGTTAGAGAAAAGAGTCTCCGGGACTTTCCTACCAGGGCTGGCTTTGAACCTCAATCCTCCGATCTCACCGTCACCCAGCTTAAGATCACATTTCTAACAGTGTACATTCAGCATATGTAATGTGTATGTTCATCTATCTTTATATAAATTCTTGAGTTAAAAATCTGGGCTACAGGTTAGACTTCACAGTCACAAAACGTTTGTAGTTTAAAAGTTGATACTCCTGGAAAACTAAAACTTAAGAATGTAAAGGAGTCTGGGAAGTTCAGTTTTCATCCCGCCTGGGCAGAAAAATCTTTGAGACACTATCTATAATTAACCAGCCACAGCTGCATTGGAAGAACAGTTCAAGTGATGGAATACAACTCATGAGCAAGATTGTTGAATAAGAGCTTGAGGCTTTTGCATACATACATACAAACACACGCATACACACAGAGGCACTTATATGTGCACACATGAATACACAAATGAAACAACTCTCAGAATATGTAGAAAAGTTAGAAAGCAATAGAAAATATGTCCTGAGTAAAACTAGAATCAAGTGATAAATTTGAATATTAAAAAGTTCTCAAGTGAACTTTCTTCAAAAATGTTTGACACTATTACATAGGTAGGGACCAGAGATAGTAAGAAAGTCAAGTAATCATTATTAAAGGGATCGGATTCATGGAGGAATGATTCAGAGACCCCTGCATGTGCATCTGAAAATGGTCATATCCTGTGTCAAATGTTAGAACATCTTTCAAATTTGTACATAAACAGTCTGAGCAGTCAATGGATAAGATCATCAGAGAAGTTCAGAATTGCTAGAGTGTTTCTAGATTAAATAAACCAACAAACTATGGCAGGGCAATGTGATACAAGCCTGGAATTCTGGCACTCAGACTAAGACAGGAGATTAGAGAGTGGAATTACACAGTGATTCCTTCCCTGGACCAGGTAGTATAGTTTTGTCTCAAAAGAAACCAAATTATAAGAAAGGAATACACAGTTGGGAGTTTGGGCTAATTTTGTCATTATGTTTTGAGAAGTCAAGTTTCCTATTGAAATGCAACTGATATATAATCCTCAGTTGTGTTTTAAATGTTCTCTTCATTACAAACATTCTTATATGCAAAATAGCTCATGATTCCCATCCAAAATTTGAAAAAGTAAGTAAGCGTCATTCTGTTGGATGCCAAAGAAATGATGAAGGTTTACAAAACTTAAGCCCGGAGAAATAGCACAGTTCGTCTAATGTAGGACTTTGTGGACCTTGCAAAATTAGAATTTAGATTCAAAATAAATAGTTTTTTTTGTAATTCCATATTCTATAGGATACTACAAAATTCTTTTTAAGTAGAGGCTTTAACTGACAAATTCACAAATTATTCTGGCATTCTATTTGCCTAGAATATTCTTTCAAGAGAGTTATAATTAGAACTTAGCTAATAGGTAATTCCAACAGTTCATGTATAAAATAATAATGTGAATAATCTAGACAGAATTGCCAACAAATGGATGATATTAATTTATAAATTTAGAAAAAGCATTTTTGAGGGTTTGGTATAACATGGTATGAAGAGAATAATTGTGTGACATCTTTCTTCTACCTATATGTTACACAGGAAGCAATTTCCTTAATTATGTGCCTCGGTATGCAATGAGAATAACGGTAGGTTTGGGTTCATTATTATTTTATATTTTTTAGGGGGGTCCGGTCGTGAGGCCTGAACTCTGGGCCTGGGCGCTGTCCCACAGCTCTCCTGCTCAAGGCTAGCGCTCTTCCACTTGAGCCACACCGCCACTTCTGGCTTTTTTTCTTTTTGCATATGTGGTGCTGAGGAATCGAACATGCATGCAAGGCGCTCTACCATTGAGCCACCTTACCAGCCCAATTTTTGTTTTTGTTTTATTGGTTTGACCTAGGGCTTGAACTCTGGGCCTGGACACTGTCTCTGAGCTCAAGGCTCCTGCCCTACCACTTCAACCTCAGTGCCACTTGTGTCTGGCTATTTCTGAGAAGTTTATTGGCGATAAGATTCTAAGGGACCTTCCTGCCTGGATGGGCTTTGAACCATAATCTTCTGATCTTAGTATCCTGAATATCTATGATATTTAAAAAAGTATAAATATAAGTAATATTTGCAAGTGTTCTGATCTCAAGAATACCACTGGGGGAAAATTGATTCAACTGAGTTTATTGTGGTGTTCTTTGCAGAACAAGAAGGGCAACACAATACCAGACGTTTAGTATTTTTTTCACAGCAGATATAAGCTATTCCTGATGTGAATTAAGGGAACTTTAAGGTGCACCTTACAAGTTGGAAACTGTTGTGCTAGGATGACTTTATGGCATAAAGCTGGGGATTGCTTACTCTTGAAGAATTATTACAGATGCTTCATAGTTTTATCCTCTACAAGAATGTGACTATTTTTCTGTTCACTTCTCAATCTTTAACACCCCATTGGAAACTGCATCTATTACAGAATTATATAACATGAAAACAAGTACTGTTTTGAATCTCTCAGGTATGGAATGTTCAGAATTTGAAATTGAGTAGTTATTAGTCATAGGAATTTTGAAGAACACATATATTCTCTCCTAACAACTTATTTAATTTTAAAAGTTATGAGTTTCTATACAATTAAACTGTTTTTGTTTTATGTGTGTGAATGTGCTAAATTTATTTTTTCCAAAATATGCAAGTGTATTGGAAAATATTGTCTAGTTGGAAAACATTCAAGTTGACGAACTTCTGATAAAGAAAGGTTAATTAAATTAAATTAGATGACAAATATTATTGATTTTTTAAAATTTTTCTCTATAAAGAATAACATTAACTATACCAATACAGTGAAATTTTATTTTATGCAGCTTATTTGTTAAATTTAATTTTACTCTCAAAGTAATGTACAGTCGGGTTACAGTAATTGTAAGGTAGTTAATACATAACTTTTCAAACTTGTTACCCCCTCCCACACTTTTCTCACAGTTTTCCTTCACCTCAATACCCCTCACAAGTTGTAATGTATATTTCCAACATATTGTCTTGTGAGTACTGCTAATGCATTGGTTTGCCCTTTGTCATTTGTGTCACCATTGTTATGTTCCTCTTCCCTTCCCTAATTAAGGTAAATGTATACACAATACACAGGGTACCAAAATCAAATACAGCAAGAGATAAACCAAAGGGGGAAAACCAAAGAAAATTGAAATCACATAATACATAAAAACAACAACAACCGCAAATAAAAATCTCTGATTCCATATCTTGGAGTTCATTTTGTTCAATATCAGCTTATGTGGTCATATATATGCATAACGAGGTCACTGGAAAATAATAGTTGAATAGACTAGATATAGTGAAAACAGCATGTTAACTGTTTTTGATGGTAAAGGTGGAATTAGGATTGGTGAATTCACGGTTTTGATAAAGGAATTTTAAAAGAGTTTTAAAATTATGACACGTACATTTTAATTGTTCAAACTTTTTAACAACGTAGCCTATTAAGAAAATTTAAAATTGCCTGGGAAAATAGGATTTCATGCAAAGAAATCTATGGATATTTAGGGGAGAGGGAGCAATGTGAGTGAAGATGGCTCATATTCACACTAAACAAACAAACCTCAGAAACCTTTTTGTAAATCCTGTAGCTTGCCTTGAAAATTGTTCTTACCCAGGAAATATACTCTCACTGTGTGAAACAAGGTTATAGTGCAATTTAATTCAAATTTCTTTAAAAAAAGACATCAATATTTGTGAACTGACCTTTAATTACCAAACAGTATTTCTCTGAAAAATATAATTTGGGTCAAAATATTTTGGGAGAAAGTGCCCTCCACAATGAAAAAAGGTATTGGGTTAACACATTTCTGTTTGTAATACTTTCCACAATGTTTTTGTACGTAAAGCACTGAAACAGAAAAAAAATCTGATTGGCTCCTTCAAACCAGTGATTTCACATTTCTAAGTGGCTCACAAATATAATATCCTTATTAACATGAGATAGAGAAGACTTCTCTTAGTACATAAGACAAAAAGTTTTGGGTTCAGAAAAGAATTGAGCACATGGAAAAGGTAAGAAACAGTGTTCTTAGAAGCCCTAGCTAAGCAAATTGGCTTTAGCAGTGGAAGGAGGTCAAAACTTTTTGATATAGATTGTAATATTTTTCCTACCTAAAGTGATTTTACAAAGCGATTTGGCTCACTAAAATGCAGAACTGATTGAATGAAGACATGAAAATAAACCCCACATCCAAACGAGGCAAATTCAAACATTTTTAAAGGAGAAACCATGAAGATGTAGCAGTGAGGGAGGCCTTATAGTCCTTCAGCTTCACTAGACTTGAAGCCAAGAAGTTGTGATTAATTGGAAATCGGGCAAGAGATAAGAGGAGGACATAGAAATAGGACATAGAAGCATTGTCCTTTGTAACAGACACTGTCATCCAAGGTATGGGTGAATTAACTTTATTCTCTTCCATACATCTTGATGAGTAAATGCAAGACTAAGAGAAAAAAATCTATTGAAATAATTTTGCAAAAATAACTTTACTGTTCCAGATATGGTATCAAAGGAGAGTCTTAAGAGAGAAAATAAAAGTGGAGTATTCTGCGGTTTCTCTAAGCACCTAGTTAGCAAAATATATCTTTGAGGTTAGAAGTGATTGAACCAAAAAGTGGTGGAGTATTTATGTTTGTGGGCACTTTAGACACAAGAAGACTTTCAAGGTAAAAGAATAAAGAAAAACGGATATCCAAATATTTGTGATCACAATTTCTTGGAATGGTTTTTTTGGAGACAATGTTTTATATTAGAGTTTAGCCTGATTAACATCAATGTTGGGTTTTTATGTCAACCAAATGCAGGGGTGAAGTTTAATGGACTCCCTTGAACAAGTAAACAGCATGATAAAAAAAAAAAAAAAGGCAGAGGTAATGCTGTGGCTCAAGCGGTAGAGTGGTAACCTTGAGTGAAGAGCGAAGGGACAGCTCCCAGATTTCAAGCCCAATGACCACCAAAAAAAAAGTACTCATTACTTTAGGGGCTGGGAAGGTGGCTCAGAGGTAGAGTGCTGGCCTTGCCTGTCTGAGGCCCTGGGTTTGATTCCTAAGCACCACATAACAAACAAGACCACACTAAACCTACCAGCACAACTATGTTTATTGCAGCACTATTTACTATAGCTAAGATATGGAATCAACCCAGATGTCCCTCAGTAGATGAATGGATCAAGAAAATGTGGTATATATACACAATGGAATTCTATGCCTCCATCAGAAAGAATGACATTGCCCCTTTTGTTAGGAAATGGAAAGGCTTGGAAAAAATTATATTAAGTGAAGTAAGCCTAGCCTAAAGAAAGATAGGTTCCATGGTTTCCCTTATTTGCAATATCTAGTATGTGTATAAGTGAAGCAGAAAAGGTCAGATAATGTGATGTTAGGAAAATGAACCCTTAGATATGTATTTAAATGTTTTTTTTCTTTCATGCATTTGTTTCTAACGCATTTATAAGTTTATTTCTTTGTTGCTTTGTATGTCCCTCCCCCACAGTATAACCTTTGCTTTCATTATATTTGATGTTGGTATAATTTGTGGAGGAGAAGGGGAAAAGCTAGTCGTTTAAGGATAACTGTGGACCCGTTACAACAAGGAGAAGTACAAATTATCATGTCGAAAACGAACTTTACAATTTTGGTGGTGGGGGGAGGGTTCGTTGGGGGGGCAAGGGGAGGCTGGGAAGGGATGTGAAGGGTAAACAAAAGAGGAGGCTTCAATGCTTGATAAGAAATGTACTCATTATATTGCCCATGTAATTGTAACCCCTCTGTACGGTATGTTCACAATAAAAAAATAAAAATTAAAAAAAAATCTAGAAGTGGCGTTGTTGCTCAAGTGGTAGAGCACTAGCCTTGAACTGAAGAGCTAAGGGACAGCACCCAGGCCCAGAATTCAGGCCCCACGACAGCACCAAAAAAAATGGCAAATAATATTTAGTGAATTACTTTCATCAATTACTTTTCCAGAACAAAGAAGGAAATATATAACTCAAAATCAATTGACTTTAAAGTATGAGGAAAGAGTAGTGAAGAGAGATGAAAGAAAACATAGAGGATTGTTTTCTCTTCAGCCGAGTAATAGGTTCTTGATCTTGTTTCTTCCATTCTGTCTTCACAAGCGATTAACTGTGGCTCAGAACTGGAGTATCCATTTCAGACAGAGAGAACTCACAGAAGGAAGATAACATTTGCAGAGATATAGGAGATTTGTAACCTGAGACAATCTATTTAAATCCGTTCAAATTTCTCCCCTACCCCAAACTGCCCTCTTTGAATAGTTTTGTTTGCTTTTCCCAAGACTGCCCTTCATTAACTGCTTAAAATTTTGAGAGGTCATATTCATATTCTTTAGAGATTGCTGTTTGGTTGTAATTTTTGTGTGTTTTTTCACAATTTCAAAAGATTGTGCAAGTGTGTTACAATTAAATATGTCGATCTAATTGTCCAATGCTCCTGGATCAGATTCACTCCTTCTATCATTGTCAACCAACTCCTTCTCCAAGATTTATTTCAGATTTACCACTTCCTTTATCACATATGTACATTGATATTCTAGCTGTACTTGCTCCTTGTTCCATTTCTCATTCATTCTTTGTATTTACTATTATTCCTCTCTGGTTTCAACTTCCTGATAGTCATTCTGTTAAACTGTCTGTTAATAGTTTGAAATGTTTATATACATTCCATGGAGTTTCAATCCTGCATATACTTGAACTTATGTCAGCTTATATTTCCATAATTCATTCATCTGCAATAATAATTTGCAGGACTGTAGGCATGAATCACCTAGACATGATTTAATTCTCATCCATTTGGAAGATTGATCTTTAGTCAATAAGAAAGTTTAAAAATGGTTTAGAATGTATTCCTAACTACCAATTTTTATAAATGGCTTTGTACAATGGTGTGTGATTATTTTATTTTACATGGGATAATATTTTCTACTACATTTAAGTTTTGAAAAAAGAAAATTAAAATTTACTATTATAGAGGAATATGATAGAAATAGAAGACAGATTTTATGTTTGTCACATCTCTGACGAGAACCCATATTCAAGTCTTACTATGTTAGACAGATAGGGAAAATATAAAATAACATATGATAAGGCAACTATTTGTGACTTTTTAAAATGTAACTTATTAAATTATGAAATTTATTTTATTAGCTAATGTTTGGATTTGAAATATTGGAGGCTGATATATTTAACAAATTTTGGAAGGCACCTAAAGAATGACACAAATGGTGGGTGGTACTATTTCTACAGTTCAATGAATGGTTGAACCTGATTGGCATTATTGAGGGTAAGTAAATCAAATCTATTGTAACTCTATTATAACTCTATTGCCACTAAGTATAATCTGTTTGTCAAATGTTATTTTGGCGAATGTGATTTTTTTTGGTAGATCGTGGGGCTTGAACTCTGGGCTTGGGGACTGTCCCTGCGCTCTTCAGCTCAAGGCGAGCACTCTACCACTTGAGCCAAAGTGCCACTTCTGATATTCTAGTGGTTTATTGGAGATAAGTGTCTAACGGATTTTCCTGCCCGGGCTGGTTTTGAACAGTTATCCTCAGATCTCAGGCTCCTGAGTATTTTTTTTTATTATTTTTTATTTTGAACATACTGTAGAGCGGGGTTACAATTACACGGGCAAGATAATGAGTACATTTCTTATCAAGCATTGCAGGCTCCTCCTTCGTTTACACTTCACATCCCTTCCCAGCCTCCCCCTGTACCGCCACCCAATGGTCCCCCCCACCAAAGTTGTTGCAACGGGTCCACCTGTATCCTTAAACGATTTGTTTTTCCCCTTCTCTTCCACAAATTAAACCGACATCAAATATAGTGAAAGCAGGGTTATAGTGTGGGGGACAGACATACAAAGCAACAAAGAGATAATCTTATAAATGCATTAGAAACAAATGCATGAAAGAAAAAAACATTTAAATACATATATAAGGGTTCATTTTCCTAACATCACATTATCTGACCTTTTCTGCTTCACTCATACATATACTAGATATTGCAAATAAGGGAAACCATGGGACCTATCTTTCTTTGGGCTTGACTTACTTCACTTAAGATAATTTTTTCCAAGCCTTTCCATTTCCTAACAAATGGGGCAATGTCATTCTTTCTGATGGAGGAATAGAATTCCATTGTGTATATATACCACATTTTCTTGATCCATTCATCTACTGCGGGGCATCTGGGTTGGCACCATATCTTAGCTATAGTAAATAGTGTTGCAATAAACATAGTCATGCTGGTAGGTTTAGTGTGGTCTTTTTTGTAAACATTTGGGTAAATGCCCAAAAGTGGGATGGCTGGGTCATAGGGGAGTTCTATGTGAAGTCTTCTGAGGAAGTTCTATTCTGCTTTCCAAAGTGGTTGAACAAGTTTACACACCCACCAACAATGAAGTAAGTTTCCCTTCTGTCCACATCCCCTCCAGTATCTGTTGTTATTAGAGTTCTTTATTTTTGCCATTCTAACTGGGGTGAGGTGGTATCACAATGTTGTTTTGATTTGCATTTCTTTTATGGCTAGGGATGTTGAGCATTTCTTCATGTGTCTATTGGCCATCCTTCTTTCTTCTTCAGAGAAGTTTCTCTTTAAATCTTTAGCCCACTTATTTATTGTGCAGTTGTTTCTTTGAGGATTTGTTGTTGGGGGATTTAATTTTTTGAGTTCCAAGTATATTTTAGATATGAGACCCTTGGCCGTTGTATGGCTAGTGAAGATCTTCTCCCAATTAGTGGGCTTTCTATTGATCTTGCTACCTATGTCCTTCGCCATGCAGAAGCTCTGGAACTTCATGTTATCCATTTGTCCCACCTTTCTTTGATTTGTTGTGTTTCGGGCTCTCTAAGAAAAATTTGTCCTGTTCAAAGGAGACCTAGGGTTTCTCCTATTCCATCCTCTAATGTTTTCCGTGTTTACTTTGACTCCGAGGTCTTTGATCCATTTGGAATTGATTCTGGTGCAGGGTGATATATAAGGTTCTAGCTTTAGTTTTCTACAAGTAGTTAACCAATTTTGCCAGCACCATTTACTGAAGAGGCTGTCTTTGTTCCATTCTATTGTTTTAGCTCACTTATCAAAGAATAGATGGCTATAGGTCTGTAGGTTTCATTTCTGGATTTTCAATTCTATTCCATTGGACCTGAGGTCTGTTCTTGTGCCACTACAAATTGATTTGATTACTATAGCTTTATAGTATAATTTGAAATTTGGTATAGATATTCCTCCAGCAGTGTACTTCCGGTTGCAAAGCGTTTTTGCTAGGCGGGGACTTTTATTGTTCCATATGTATTTTTGGATTGCCTCTTCTATTTCCTTGAAGAGTGAGGTTGGAATTTTGATAGGTATCACATTAAATTTGTAGATAACCTTGGGAAGTATTGCCATTTACACGATGTTAATCTTTCCAATCCAGGAGCATGGGAGGTTTTGCCATTTTCTAAGTTCTGTTTTGATTTCATTTTTCATGTTTTTAAAGTTTTCATCATAGAGGTCCTTCACTTCTTTGGTTAAGTTGATTCCTAGGCATTTTATTTTGGGCTGGCTATTACAAATGGAGTTGCTTTCCTAATTTCAACCACACTTTTCTCATTGTTGGCATACAGACAAGCCATTGATTTTGGGGGGTTAATTTTATACCTTGTTACTTTGCCAAAGTTTTGGATCAACTTGAGTATTTTGGGAGTGGAGTCTATGGGATTCTTTAAATACAAGACCATGTTATCTGCAAAGAGGAAGAGTTTTACTTTTTGTTTCCCTATTTGGTTCCCCTTTATGTTTGCATCTTGTCTTATTGCTGTAGCTAGGCATTCTATTTTACTAGATTGAAGAGAAGTGGAGAAAGTGGGCATCCTTGTCTTGTTCCTGAGTTAAGAGGAAATGGCTTTACTTTTTCAACATTAAGTATAATGCTGGCTGTAGGTTTGTCATATATAGCCTTTATTTTATTGAGAAATGTTCCATGGATTCTTAATTTTTCCAAAACCTTCATCATAAAGGGGTATTGGATCTTGTCGAATGCTTTTTCTGTATCCATTGAGATAACCATGAGGTTCTTATCCTTGCTACTGTTGATGTGATGAGTAATATTAATTGATTTGCATATATTGAACCAGCTGTGCATCCATGAAATGAATCCTGTTTGATTGTGGTGTATGATTTTTTGGATGAATTGTTGAAGGCGATTGGTCAAAATTTTGTTGAGAAGTTTTGCATCAATGTTGATCAAAGAAATGGTTCTATAGTTCTCTTTCTTTGATGAGTCCCTGCCTGGTTTTGGGATGAGGGTTATGATGGCTTCATGGAATGTGTTCCATAGTAAACTTTCTCTTTCAATTTCATTGAAGAGTTGGAGGATTTTTGGCATGAGCTCCGCTTTGAAAGCCTTGTAGAATTCCGCTGTAAAACCTTCAGGTCCTGGACTTTTCTTAGCTCGAAGGTCTCTTATTACTCTTTCTATTTCAATGGTTGATATGGGCCTGTTAAGCTGGTTTAACTCATGTTGGTTTAGTTTTGGCATGTCAGTATTTGCTAGGAAAATATCAATTTCTGCCAAGTTCTTGAACTTATTAGCATAAAGTTTTGAGAAGTATTCCCTTATAATGTTCTGAATCTTGGTTGTTTCTGTGGTGGTTTCCATTCTCATCTCTGAGTTTATTTAGGTATGTTCTCTTCTTTTTTTAATAAGATTTGCTAACGGTCTGTCAATTTTGTTAATTTTTTTGAAGAACAAACTCTTTGTTTTGTTGATTTTTCTATAGTTTTTTGGATTCCTATTCATTTCATTCTTATTTAATTTTAATTATTTCTTTCCATCTACTGGTTTGGGGTTCATCTTGCTGCTCTTTTTCAATTAAATTTAGATGTGTCATTAAATTGTTGGTTTCAGATCTCTCCAATTTGTTGTTGTAGGAGCTCAGAAGTATAAACTTGCCTCTGAGTACTGCCTTTACTGTGTCCCAGAGGACCTGGTAATTAGTGTGCTCATTTTTGTTGGATAGCATGAACATTTGAATTTCCTTTCTTTATCTCTTCCATGACCCACTCCTGATTCAACAGTGTGTTGTTCAGCTTCCACGAGTTATCGGACTTTCTTTGGTGGCTTTTGGTGTTGAGTTCCAATTTTATTCCCTTGTGGTCAGAGAGAATTCAAGGTATGATTTCAATGTTTCTGGATTTGGACAAGTTTGCTCTGTGGCCTAAAATGTGGCCTATTTAAAAATATGTTCCATGTGGTGCTGAGAAAAACGTGTATTCAGATGCTTCTGGGTGAAATATTCGGTAGATGTCTGTTAAATCTAGTTGATCTATGCAGTTGTTTAGATCTGCGGTTTCTCCATTTAGTTTTTGCTGAGTTGTTCTATCTAGTGGGGAGAGTGGTGTGTTAAAGTCCCCAGCAATTAATGTCTTTGGATATTTGTGGGATTTGTGGATAAATTTGGTGCTCCATTGTTTTGCAAATAGATATTTAGAATTGTAATATCGTCCTGAAGGAGAGATCCATTAATTAGTATGTAGCGACCTTTATCTCTTCTCATTAATTTTAATTGGAAGTCTATTTTATCTGATATTAGGATTGCAACTCCTGCCTGTTTATGCGGGCCGTTTGCTTGGTAGATTTTGTTCCATCTTTTCACATTCAAAATGTGTTTGTTTTTATGGCAAGATGTGACTCCTGAAGGCAGCAGATAGAAGCATCTTGTTTTTTAATCCAAATACACAGTGTATGTCGCTTAATTGTAAAGTTAAGTCCGTTAATATTAAGAGATAGGACTAAGAGGTATTTGGTAGTTCTTTCCATGTTATCCACATTCTTGGGGGTTGCGAAAACTGTGTTCTTCCTATTGTTCTTGGATTCTCAGTTTCTTGGCCTTTATTGTGTCTTGTTGGTTTTCTATGTGTAGGACATCTTTAAGAATCTTTTGTAGGGCTGGTTTGGTGGAGATGTATTGTTTCAATTTCTCTTTTCTATGGAAGGTTTTTATTTGGCCTTCAGTTATGAAGGAGAGTTTAGCTGAGTACAGTATTCTTGGTTGATAGTTGTTTATTTTTTAGGCATGGCATACATCTTTCCGGGATCTTCTTGCTTTGATTGTCTCTGCTGAGAAATCTGATGTGATACCAATTGGTTTCTCTTTATAGATGATTAATCTTTTTTCCTTCACAGCTTTAAGGATCTTTTCCTTGGTCTGAGTTGATCCTGTGTGGATTATAATGTGATGGTGGGATGTCCTATTCTGGTCTGGTCTATTTGGGGTTCTAAAAGCTTCTTGTACCTGAATAGGCCTATCTTTTTGCATGTTTGGCAAGTTCTCTGGTAGGATTCTGTTAAACAAAATTCCTGGACCATTAACTTCTGCTTCTAGGTGCTCCGCTACACCCATTATTCTTAGATTAGGCCTTCTGATGGTGTCTTCCAAGTGTTGGATAGATCTATCATATTTCTTGGACTTATCGTGGATGTTTGTATGTCCTTTCTCTATAATATCTAGGCTGTTTTCAATCCCCAAGATTCAATCTTCTGCATGGTCTAACCTGCTGTCAAGACTTTCTACTTTGTTTTTTTTTATTTCTTTTGCTTCTAATTGGTCAGCTTTGATGGCTTCAAATTCTTTGTTGAAGCTTTGTTTTAGATCTTGTATGAACTTCTTTACCTCCTTAATTTGGTGTACAGTGTTTATTCTCAAATCACTTAGTTGATTGGTTATGGTTTCCTTGGACTCCCATTCTTTCTCTTTGTTTCCATTCAGCATTCCCTTTGTGGTCCCCCTGATTTTCTTCAGCTCTTTGTTAATGGCTCCCATGAATGCCTTAAGTGATCTTTGTGTATCCTTATCCTGATCTCTCAATTCCTGCATTACTCTTTGCTTAGCTTCCTCCCGTTCATGCCATTCCTGTAGTTCTCTTTGAGTGTTCTCATCCTGTTCACGCTGTTCCTGCCTTTCTCTTTGAGTATTCTCAAGCTGCTTACACAAATGCTGTATCAGTTTTTGAGTAGTTTCCTCACGCTCATGATATTCCTGTATAAAACTTTGGATTGCCTGTTCTCTCTCCCTATCACGCTCATACAGAGTCCTTTGTAGGTTTTCAATCTTTTCCTCCATTGACCTTTTGTTTGCCTCGTCTTTCTCCCTCTCACGCTCATATAGATTCCTTTGCATGTTTTCAATCTTTTCATTTATCATGTTTGCCAGCAGTGTTTGTAGAGCTATTTATGAACTCTCCTCGGGATTATTCATTATCTGTTCTGTCCCCTGATTATCATGAGTGGGAGTTGGGGTACCCAGACTTGCCATTTTTCCTGTGTTTATCTGGCTTACTCTGCCCATTTGGGACGAAATTAACACCAGTTTTGTGCTAGAACACTATCTTAAGGCAAGCATCAACCAAAGTCTGACTTTGTACAGTCAATTTGTACAGTAGAATCTTGTTCAGTAAATACAACTATTCAACATCAAACAACTATAAATTAATGGGCTACACACCGCAAAGAAGAATTTGGAAAACCAGAAATTATTAGGGTTAAGGAGAGATGTAGATAAAAATATGAATACAGTGATGTGGGAAGGCACAAGGAGAGTTAACTTAACGAAGTCCTAATCTGAAAGCAGGAAATAGGTTGGATAAGATGAAAGTAGAGGGAGAGAAAAAAAAGAAGAAAGAGAGAGGGAAAAAAAAGAGACCAGAAAAAAACAGAAAAGTAGTAATTAAAATTATTATGCAGAATGAAAACAAACTCTTCAGAGAAGAACGTGAATATAATGAGAAAAGGGGAGGGATATAAAGGAGATGTGAAAAACTTAAAATATTATATAGGTATAAAGAGGTAGTACTGCTATTAAGGTATTTAAGTCTCAGAGGATTTGCATTGAGTAATAAATTTGTGGATTAAATGTGTACACAATGGGGGATAGGGTTTAATAGTCAACTATGGGTTTATCTGAGGATGTGCAGAAAAACAATTAATTCACATAAAGAAGAACTAAAGGGAAGAAAAGGTGAAAAGGATAAGGAAGAAAGATAAAAAGATTAGAAGTTCAATAGAGTTAACAAAAAAAAATTTTCTTACAAAAGATAGAAAAAAAAGAAAGAAAAACGCACACACACATGTACCCATAAAATAAAAATTATGAGAAGAAAATAAAGAGAATAAAGTTAAAAGAAAACAATCTTTCTCAAAAAAGGTAAAAATTACAAATTAAAAAAAGTTTTTGAAAAAAATTTTTTATAAAAGTACAAAAAAAAGAAGAAGATGAAAAAAAAAGGTCTTTGAATTTTGGGGGAGGGTTGTGAAAAATCCTGTATCACCCTTGTTTCCGTAACCAGCCTCTTTTTGAAATCTGGTCTGCTTGTGGTCCTGTTGCTTGGTTGGTTTCTTATGTCAGTTTGTTTGAGCAGGCAGAAAAATGCTCTGCTTTACCCAGGATTTTGCAATCCTCCTCCCAGGTTAGTTCAAGGGAAGTGAGATCTGCTTTGAGTTTCACAAAAGAGGGAGATGATTTTTTCCTCAAGTTTGGAGATGCTGTGAAGAGGCTAGGTTCTGGGTAGAGTTGAGGCTTTTCAACAAACAATAGCTTTTCTAGGGGGCTAGTTTGTGAGAACCTCACAGAGCCCAGCCTGGAGCCACTCTCAAGGTTTATGTTTACTGAATTTCAATTGATTGTCAAGGCTACTAAAGGGAGGGGCAGCCTCTGGCTCTGATTACCTAGTGAAGAAAGCCACTCGTAGGGCTGTCACCTGAGATGGGTGACATTTCCCTGGGTGAAGCTGAGTCTGGCAGGTCAGCTTAGAATCTTGTGACCTGCTAAATAACTCCAGTTTTCTCCCAAGGCCTGAGTTGGATTAGCAGCTACACAATCTTTGTTGGTACCCAAGATGGAGATCTCCAGTACTGGGGGTGAAGCTGTGGCCTTCCCTCCTCTCCTCCCTGAGAAGGAGTGGTAGAGCGCTTGCCTTGCATACTTGAGGCCCTGGGTTCAATTCCTCAGCATCACATAAGCAAAAAGAAAAAAGCCGGAAGTGGTGTTGTGGCTTAAGTGGTAGAGTGCTAGCCTTGAGCTGAAGAGCTGAGGGACAGCATACAGGCCCAGAGTTCAGACCCATGACTGGACCAAAAAAAAAAAAAAAAAGAACCTGGAAGAAAGTAATCTTAAATTTTCTATACGGAATGCAATCTGAAAGGACTCATTTATTAATGAATACATATATATTATAAAACAATGTAGACTTCAAAGTATATCTAGGAAAGAATGAAATACATTATGGATAATATGCAAACATAGAATATAGAATATTTTAAAATATACTTTTTTCAGACAAGAACCAGAAATATCTTTATTTTCTGTACTACTCATTTCAACAGATAAGACCAAATTATTTCTGATTAGAAAATCACAAACTCTGCAGAAATTATAGATGTACACAAACAACTCAAATACATTTTGACATCAAAGTCAGGCAATTCACTTGGAAAAATTCCATGGAACTTTTACAGTAAGATATTGCTGTTATTTGGATTGTGAAAATATTTTCTATGGAATCAAAGAATAGACTACCATTTTGATGTTTAAGAAACGTAACTGATATCTTAGCTATGCTAAATAATGCTGCAATAAACGTAGTTGTTCTGCTAGCTTTCGTATGGTCTTGTTTGATGCCCCTAAGTAGATGAATGGATTAAGAAAATAGAATTCTATGGAATGGAATTTTATGCCTCCTTCAGAAAGAATGGCATTGCCCCATTTGTTAGGAAATGGAAAGACTTGGAAAAATTATATTAAGTGAAGTAAGCCAGGCCCAAAGAAACATAGATTTCATGGTTTCCCTTATTTGCAATAACTAGTATATGTCTGAGACAAGCAGAAATGGTCAGATAAGTTAATGTTAGGAGAAATGAATCCCAAGATAAAGATTCAAATGTTTTTTTTCTTTGTTGCAATTGTTTCTAACATATTTATAAGATGATTTCTTTGTTGCTTTGTATGTCCCTCCTCCACCGTATAACGCCTGCTTTAACTGTATTTGATGTTGCTATGATTTGTGGAGGGGAAGGGAAAAACAAATTGTTTAAATAGGGATACAGGTTGACCCATTGCAACAATGAGATATACAAGTCATCATGTAGAAAAACGAACTTTACAACTTTGGCCAGGGGGGAGGGGTAATGAGGGGGTTGGGGAGTGGGGGGGGGAGATGAGAAAGTTTGGAAAGGGGAAATAAAGGAGGAGGCTACAATGCTTGATAAGAAATGTACTCATTACCTTGCCCATGTAATTTTAACCCCTCTGTAGGTTGTTTTCACAATAAAATAATAAAACTCAACAAAAAAAAAAGAAAAAGAAAAAAAGAGAAAAGAAACTTAACCGAACCATTACAATTTAATAGAACAATTTGTACAGCCTTCCACAACTTCAAACAGGTAGTGATACATACTTATCCTTTTGTTAATATCAAATTTCTTCCAAGTTGTTCTTCAGACCTGCTTTGATATAATGTTTCAACAGAAGGAGATCCATTGTATCTTTTCTATCTATATTCCCACCAGGAAGATGCAAGGGAGTCAAGAGGCGTTTAGTTTGGGCATTGGTATCTGCATGAAGTAAGAAAGACGCCACACTGATATTATTCCACAAGTATGCACTGCACAGGGGTGTCCAGCTATTAACAATTATTGCATGGATTTCTGCTGCTTGAGCCACCAACTCATGGACAATGTCAAAGTGTCCACTGTAGGCTTCCCGATGAATAAGGGTATATTCATTGTCATCCATAGTATTCACATGAGTGGCCTTTATGGAAAGTAGTCACCATACTCTAGTAAGCCAATTATTTTCAGCAGCCCAAAGAAGAAATTTGCTTGGATCCTACTCCATTTTTTTTTCTTGCAATTAATACAATTTCTCCCTTTTCATTTTGTTACTCATCTTCATCAGAATTGCCTAACTAGAGACTTTAAGTGCCAGTGGAAATAAGGTGTCCATGTATTTCCCCAATAGTTCATATTGGTTGAACGTGTGAGAAAAATACAGTGAATTTTCTCTGTTTTTTTTTTCATGATGAGTTATTTTCTCTCTTTTCATTTATATTATATTATTCTAAGTCATTCTAACAGGAAAGTAGGGAATTGATGGAGAACAGAGGAAAGATGTTCCTCCATATTCAATAGTACAGACTGAAAATGAGGATCAGTGTTGTCTTCATGTGCAGCTTCTTCTAGGAAGGAGAAAATAGAAGATGGCTCAGTGGTAGAGTTCTTGCCTTGCATGTATGAGCAAGAGCAGGTCATGTCCTCTTTGCAGCCTTGTAAGACCCACGGTGTAAAGAAAAAGACGTAATACCCCAGCCCTCTGAAGCTCGCTACTATTTGTGGTATCATACTTTTTTTTCTTCCTGCAAACCCTCATGGCCTAGGATCCCAGGATTGGCTATGGGTCCAGAGACTGCACCCCAGCCTAGGGTGATGGAAGCTGAGTCAGAGTTGCCACGACCTGAGTTCAAGCCCCGTTGTTGGAAAAATAAAGAATTAATAAAAATTAATTAATTATTTAACTAAGTTAAAAAGAAATAAAGCTCTCTGGTTTGGAATTTTTGCCGCTTTCCTTCCTTAGCCTGGGATTTGAACTCAGGGTCTTGGTAAATCTGTAGCAATGTGAGAGAAGATGCAGAGTTGCTACTACTTGAGTTCAAACCCCATGCCAAGCCAAAAAAAAACAATTCACTGAGCTCGGCAGGGGGAGTAGTTGTGGAGATGGTAGGGAAAGGTTGGTAGGGGGAAAACAAAAGGTAGGGGGAAAAAACAACAATGCTCAATAGGAAATGAACTCATTACCTTGCTCATGTAACTATGATCTTTCTGTACAACATTTTTGCAATAAAAATGTACAAAAAAAGAAACAATGTAGTGCTCAGAGAAGCACTTTGGGGGTAAGGTAAGGATGTCTGAAAAGCTGTACAAAATTCGACATTGCTTTTTAAAAAAAGTGTTCTGTATGGAACTGAATGAACATAACTGCCTTCATTGAAAAAAAAATTAAGCCACTGTCTTGAAACTGGAGCCAGTATTTCTGTAATTGCTGTGATTTGATCTCCCCCTCCAAGTAACTCTTTTGCACCATGGGTGAAGGTGAAGCTTACTGTCTTTGAGGAAAACAAATTCAGGCTAGAGTTCCGAGGGCCCAAGTGAACACCCTGCAATGGAAAAAATATTTCTGTACAATTGTAATATATGATATATACTTACATATCTATGTTTACTACATATTTTATTTTTATTATTGATTTTTTATTTTATTTTTTATTTGATTCATTTATTTATTGTTTATTGTATTTAGTATTATTATATAAGAAGTTACTTGCACTCTAAATGTTCTTAGAGTTCTGAAGCTATAGAAGCAAGAAAGAAACATTATTGACCCATCCTGGGTTCAAATGAAGTTCTCATGATCCAAGCCCTAACCCTGTTATCAGGAAGTACTCCATTGTAACACTGTATTTGAAGGACAGAAAATAGTTGCAAAAGCCAGGCTAGGTGAAGAGAACAGGGAAGTGAGCTGCAAAACCACTTCATTCATTGCAGTCACAAACAGTAATGGGGGGGGGACAACTTCAAACATTTGTTAAAGTTACACCAGGATCAGGCTTTTCTCAGCCTCTTCAAACAATGACTGCTTAACCTTCCTCCCTCAGGTGAAGGGAGCCTCAGGCTATCTTTAGGTTACCAATAGAGAGCCAGTTTAGTGTGTGAGTATATTGGGGGCGGGTAGGGGACGGAGGAACAGAGTTGAAAACACTGATCTCTGGTTTTAAGGAGTGGGTTTTCACTCTTCATCTGTCAGATTTGAAGGCCATTCTTCTACTTTGGTAAGTCCATTCTCCTTCCTTCATTCTGCACATCATTAATGCCAATCCAAGGAGAGGCAGGGCCATTTCTCTTGGCTCTCCAAGCACCTTAGTTAGAACCTGGCTCTGCCCTCTTGGCTCTGGGGCCCTCAGCTGCCTGAGAAGTGGGAGAGAGACAGTCTTCCTGCTCTGTTGTTATGTGAATGCGATGCTGGTATCCTGGCACACTGCAGAAGGCCTCATAACTGTTAATTGTTCCCTTCTTCCCTACTGATTTCTAAGACCAGATTCATCTATCATATTTGTATCTATCTATGTATCTATGTATCTATCTATGTATCTACGTATCTATGTATCTATCTATGTATATATGTATCTCTCTCTCTCTCTATCTATCTATCCATCTATCTATCTATCTATCTATCTATCTATCTATCTATCTATCTATCTATCTATCTATCTATCTATCTATCTATCTATCTATCTATCTATCTATCTATCTATCTATCTATCTATCTATCTATCTATCTATCTATCTATCTGTCTGTCTGTCTATCTATCTATCTGTCTATCTATCTATCTGTCTATCTGTCTATCTACCTACCTACCTATCTATCTCTTTGCCAGTCCTCAGTTGAACTCAAGGCCTGGGCACTGTCTCTAGCACTCTACTACTTGAGCCACAGCATTAATTCTGGCTTTTTCTGTGTATGTGCTACTGAGGAATCGAACCCAGGGCTTCTTGCAAGCTAGGCAAACACTCTCTCACTAATCCACATTTCCAGCCCCCTCGTCTTTTTCTTAATGGTGGTTTTTACATAAGTAGGCAGCCAGTTTTCCTCCCCAAGTTAAGTTTTCTGAATACTGTTTACTTCTAAGAAACCTGATCCTGTCTTCCCCTGCCTGATTTGTGATTGTTCCTGTGCTGGCCCCATAATAAAATGTAAATAAACCCTGCTGAGAGCCTAAGTGTGCATCATATAAGGACACAGGCCTGGAACCCTGGAAGAGAAAAACGATGGGCCTGAAATGAAGATTATGATGCAGTATGTGCAACAGGCATCTTTGAAACATAAATCAATAAATGAAAGCAGAAGCATTGCATATGGTCTGTTTGCACTCAGGGAGGTAATACACACTTAAGTAGGTAAGGCACTGATACATAACTTGGCCTTCTCTCTTTGAAATTTTTTTGTGGTCATCCCAGAGCTTAAAATCAGGGCCCTATGCAATCCTGAGTTGTGTTACTCAAGCTGAGGTTCTACCAACGCCACAGATCCACTTCCAGCCATCTGGACAGCCATCCAGGCTTTCCTGCCTGCCTGCTTGGCTTTCTCTCTCAAAGCTGGAGCTCTATCCTCTGGGCCACTGCTCCTCTTCTGGTTTTCTGGTGGCTTATTGGAGAAAAGAGGCTCACAGACTTCCTGCTCAGGCTGGCTTTGGACGGCGATCTCCTCAGGAGGATTCAGGAAACTTTCCTCAGCGATTCACTGAGGAACTGCTCCACACAAACCTTTAGTCTAAATCTCGAGAAGTACTAGAGAAAAATAGAAAGAGGAAGATGCTTCTAGTGTGTTCTAGATACTTCAGGTTGGAAACACTTGTAATTATTAGGTCATTTTATAGGCAAAAGAAGCACTGCAGACTGCATGAGGATCGTTCTAGCTTCTGATCCACATATCTGGAGACAGTAAATTTACTGCAGCTCAATGCTAAGTGACTGAACTGGCATGTCCTGTGGACGTTTACTCCCAAATCCTGGAACACTCATTTCTCACTTTTGGCTGCAAACCTGTGCCCAGAGGAGAAGATGAGGAGAGAAAATCATTCTCAGAGAAAGCAGCTATGAAGATCATTGGGTAGTCATTCCATTGGAATGACCCTGTTAAGAAGTCAGCTTGTCCAGAGTAAAAAATGAAGAAGGAAAGAAAGAAGTGCCAGTGGCTGCTGACTGTAATCTCAGCTCTGAGGAGGCAGAGATGTGGAGAACCTTAGTTTGAATCCAGCCAGTATTGGAAAGTCCATGACACTGTTATTTCTATGAGATCACAGAAAGCCCAGATGTGGGGCTGTGACTGAAGGTTAATGCAATATCATTGAGAAAAAGCAGCTCAGGGACAATGCGTAGGCTCCTAATCCATCCCCAGGACCTGACGCCGCAAAAAGGGCCTGTGCCTCCACGTGTTTGCATATGTATGGATGTATTCCTTTAGGTGTAGCTCCAGAGTAGTTATAATGAACAACACCAAACTAGGAAATTTGTTTTTAATACAATGATTTCATAGAATAGAGAGTGCTTTCGAAAAAGTGCATGTTCAAGGACTCCCCTCACTGTTCCCAGTGAAGCCTGAGGGTTTCTCCCCACCCCATGCTGTGGGAAGAAGTCTCACTCATTGTCTGAACAGGCAAACAAAAGCCGACACTCCTGTACAGCTGTGAAACAACTCCATCTGGGCCAATTAGTGAGGATGAGTGTGGGTAGGCTCTGAAGGCCAGGAGAAAAAGGCCTCTTTGTACCCCAAGCTATCTCTCTCCCCAGTTCTCTTTTTTGACAGGATGCCTTCACTTGTGTAACCTCCCTTGGCAGGCCAAGTTTCCTGCACTTATCCTGCCTTATCCCGGTGTTCAGATACAGTGCTCAATATAATTCAGGAGTCCTTCTGGCAGAAAACTAGGATACTGAACCTAATGAAATATTTAATTGCAGGTGATGATGGGCCTATGATGAGTTTCCTAGGTTTCTGGAAGCTTGGGAAATCCAAGCACATATCGGATTTCAGAAAGCTTCCTGTCATCTAGGGCTGGTCAAGCTCATCAGGTTTTGAAACATTTTACCTCTCCTTGTTGGGCCCTGGGTGGCTAGGTTTTGGATTGAACACAGCGCCTGGGTGCTGAACATGAGCTCAGTGCAGAAGCCCAGTGCTTTACCATTCTGTGTCTCAGCTTCACGTCTGGTGTGTGTGTGTGTGTATATGTGTGTGTATGTGTGTGTGTGTGTGTGTGTGTGTGTGTGTCCCTGTGTGTGCGTGTATACACCAGTCCTGGAGCTTGAAATCAGCACTGTACCTTGTTTTTCTTGAACAAGGATAGCTCTCTCCCACTTGAACCACAGAGCCACTTCAGGCTTTTTTCTAGTGAGGTGGTCCTGAGAAATCAAGCCCAGGGTTTCATATATGCAAAGCACTCTATGCCAAAGGCACATTCCCAGCACTTTACTACAGGTTTGTTAGTTTGTTTCTGCTTTTTTGTTGTTGATGGTTGTAGGAGATGATGTATGGGCCTCCGTGCTGTCCCTGAGCTCTTCAGCTAAAGTCTGGTGCTCTACCACTTGAATCATAGAGCCACTTCAGGTTTTCTTTTGATCCATTGGAGCTAAGTGTCTCAAGGACTTTCCTGCCCAGGCTAGCTTTGAGCCATGATCCTCAGATCTCATCCTCCTGAGTAGCTAGGATGACAGGCATGAGCCAAAAGTACCAAGCTTCCACTTCAGGTTTCTTAGTGGTCAATTGGACATAATAGTCTCATAGGAACTTTTGTGTCTGGCATAGTTTGGAACCCAGATCCTCAGATCTCAGCTTCCTGAGAAGGCAGCTATCGACCCCTAGGTCATGGCACTCTGCTGCAATGGGGTCCGTGGTTCCACAAGGTGGAGTGGTAGCCATGCGCCCAAGAGGTAATGGTCAGAGCCTAGGCCCTGAGTTCAAGGTCCATGACTGAACCAAAACAGAACAAAACAATTGCCTGCAGGAGACAACTCACTAGTCTTCAGTAATACATAATTTTGTCCCTGACATGGAGACATAGCTGAGCTCAAAATTCTTGTCTGCATAATCATCTCAGTGTGTAGCTATTACAAGGACCCAATGAAAGAATGCATCCTGAGAAGGACCCAGCACATGGCACTCTTCGCATGACTCAGCACACAGCATCCTGTGAAAGACTCAGAACACAGCACCCAATGCAGGACTCAGCACACTGCACCTTGTGAAAGACTCTGCACATAGTTCCCTGTGCAAGATAAGCACAGACCACCCTATGAAGGATTCAGCACCTAGCTCTATTCCACAAGCTGTCATTAGAATTAGGGAAATATTAGAAATATACTGTGACATAATGAATATTGTGACATCACATTGCTAGATGTAATGACTTTTGTGTCACATTGTCACATCACAAATCTGTTCTGACTTCACATTTGTGCTAACAAATGCCTTTGGAATCCACACAATCCCATTCTAAACTTATATACTCATTGTGAGTTAATGACAATTGAGGTCAGGAATGTCATTGTCACATCAGCTATCTACTTGGACATCACAAAGGTATTTTGAACTCAGCAATATTATGGCATCACCAACTAATTGTGACATAACAACACTCTTATGACATTATAATTTGACATCATATTGCAATTGTGATATTACTGTACCATCATGCTTTCACAAACTTATTATGCCCTCATCACATCTTAGAAAATTCATGGTCTTTGGGATATCAAGCTCTTTCTATTAACGTGTATCATTATGAACTTGTAGCAATTGAAATTTGAAATAAGATGTGATATTACAAACTAGTTTTGACATCACTAACCCATTTTTATATCATTAACATTTTGAAAACTGAAACGTTAGGAATTTTAGCACTTTTGACAAAAAAAACTTGGCCTTTGTGTCGTCACAGTTCATTTGTGTATGTCATTATGATTTCATTCTCATATCCTCACTATGAACTAAAGGCAATTATGATATGACATGTCATTTTGACATCACAAACCATTTGTGACATCATCACCAATGTGACATCAGACTGTCGTTATGACACCATCAGCTAATGGTGACATCACCATGCTACAGTGACATCATAGCATTATGACATCACATTGCCATTTTGCTGTCATAGACACACTGTGAATGTATATCCTGTGATTTCATAATATTTCAAATGTGGCATATCAGTTGATATCAGAAACACATTGTGACCTTATAACCATTGTAACATTATAAACCCTGTGTGACGTCATAACCAGTGTGATATCACATTGTTATTATGACATCTTTAGCTTATGGTGACATCACAAAATGACAATGAGGTCCAAAGTGACACAATGGTTATGATGTCCAACGGTGTGATATCATGATGTTACACTGGATTTTAGATATCTCATGTCATATCTGAAATATGAGGTCGAACACAGATTTTCAACTCACAAAGAGCCTAAGATATCACAATGGCATGTCACAAAAATTATGAAGACAGGAGAGGTATTTGATGTCACAGTGGGTTAGTGATATAATAAAGGCAATGTGCTGTGACAAAGAGATTTGATGTCACAAAGGTTATGAGTTCACAATGGTTTCCTGATATCAACCCAAATGGCACATTTGAAATCGAATGAAATTAAAGAATAGGCATTCACAATGGGTCTATAACATAAAAATTACAATATGATGTCAAGGCAGCACTGTTTGATAGGATATGTACTCATTACCTTGCTCATGTAAATGCAATCCCTCTGTACACTATACTTACAATAAATAACACACAGAGAAAAAGAAGAAAAAATGGTATGGTTTCATTGGGGTTTGATGATGTCACAATGAGATGATGATGTCATGATGACAATGTGATTTCACAGTCATAATTATTGCTCAAACTATTTGTGATGATACAATGCTATGTATGATCACAATTTTCATTAGTTCACTTTGAGGATATGGGTACACAAAGGGTCTGTGATGCCACAGAGGTCATGTGTTTTTTTAAAGGTGCTAAGAGTTCGCAATAGCTTTGTGATGTCACAGTGTGATTGTGAAGGCACAACAGCAATGTGATGTCACAATGGGTTTGTGTTGTCAATGGTGATGAGGCCAATTGAGTTTGTGATGTCACTATGAGTTTGTAATAACTCAATGACATGTGTAATTTCAATTTCTACTAGTTCACAATGAGGATACAATTTCGAAGAAAGAAATTTAAGCTCCAAAGACCTTTAGTTTTTAATCATAACTTGTGTGATATGTTGCCATTAGGATATTTTAGGACTTTAGTAAGCTTATAATGTTTTCAAACTCATAATAATTCAGGTATGACCTATAGTATTCGAAATTGACTCTGACATCATGAACATTGTGACATCACATTGATAGATGTCAAGACCATGGTATCACATGGTGAACTCACAAATCTGTTAGGACTTCATCACATTTGTGCCAATACATGACTTTGGAGACAACACAGTCCCTTTGTGAACTCATATCTTCATTGTGAATCAATGACATTTGAGATCCAGCAGGGCATGGTGACATTTCCAACCAATTGTGACAACACAAACCTATTATAGTAGAAACACATTGTGTTTTAATAGCCATTGTGGTAGCACAATCCCTCTGTGATTCCACATTTCCATTGTGATATCACTAACCTACTGTGAAATTGCAATCCTCTCATACCCAATCCAGCAATGAAATGTGATAACCGAATTCAGTGTGACATCTAGATCATGGTGGAATCACACTAATAGATGTTATGAGTATTTTGTCACATTCTGACAACACACACCTGTTAGGACTGCATCACTTTTGAGACAACGCATGCCTTTGGAGACATCACAGTCCCTTTGTGAGCTCATATACTCATTGGGAATTAATGACAATTGAGATCACATGTTTCATTTTGATATCACCAACCTATTGTGACCTCATACACCTCTTGTAAATTCATCACCAGTGTGGCCTCACCAATTGTGATATCAAAACATTATTAAGTCATCATATTGCAACATCCATTACCATTGTGATATTGCTGTTCCATTGTTTTTTCAAAAATCTAGTATGTCTTCATAGCATTTTAGAAAATTCATGGCCTTTTATATTTTGGTCTTCTTCTGAGAACTCATCCTCATTGTGAAATAGTACCAACTGAAATTGGACATGCTATTATGAGATGTGACTTCACAAAACTATTTGATTCCATCACCAATGTGACATCACAAACCCATTGTGAGCTTTCATTGCCATTTGACATCACTATCATATTGTGACATCCCAAACCTATTAGGACCTCTTAGTACCTTTGAAAAAACACATGGCCTTTGTGACATCACAATCCCTTTGTGTAACTATACCCTCATTATGAACTGACAATTGATATCAGATATGCCATTGTAACATAACAAACCCTTTGTGATATCACCAATGTGACATAACATTCTCATTATGACAGCATCAACTACTTTTGACATCACAAAACTAAAGTGACAAGATAGTATTATGAGAATACATTTTCATTGTGAAGTTATAGACAGATTGTGTATGTCTGTTTTTAATCCTTTGTGTGTGTGGGGGGGGTCGTGGAGCTTGAAATCTGAGCTTGGGTGTTCTGCCTGCTCTTGAGCTCTAGGTGAGTACTCAATCGCTTGAGCCACAGCGCCACTTCTGGTTTTCTAGTGGTTTTTATTGGATATAAGAGTCTCATGGACTTCCCTGCCTAAGCTTGCTTTGAACTGTTATCCTCAGATCACAGCCTCCTGAGTAGCTAGGATTACAGGTGTGAGCCACCGGCACCCAACTTTTTCATTGTATTACAAATTTGACATGTGTTTTGATATCAGAAATATACTGTGTCTTAATAACCATTGTAACATCATAAACCAACAGTGACATCAAATTTTTATTATGACACCATCAGCTCATTGTGACATCACCAAACGATAATGGCATCATAGCATTATAAATGACAGTGACATTGTTACATCATAAATGTAACAGTGTGAATGCCTATTCTAGGAATGCATGCTATTTCTCAAACCCATTTTGACCATATAACCATTCTGATATCACAATCCTTTGTGACATAGCATTGCCATTGTGATATCATTAACTTGCTGTGCCATAACAAACCAGTCCTGTCCTTATAAGTTTTGTGACATGTTGCCATTGTCATATATTAGGCCCTTTGTGAGCTCATAATCTGTTTTCAATCTCATATTTCTGGCATGACATGTGATATCAGAAATCTCTTGTGACATCATACTGCCAGAGGTCATGACCATTGTGTCACATTGTGATATCACAAAACTGTTAGAATGGCATCAAATTTGTGACAACACATGCTTTTAGGGACATTACAGTCCCTTTGTGAACTCATATATTCATTGCCAATTAATGACAATTGAGATCTGCCATGCCGCTGTGACATCATGATACCATTGTGACATCACAAACTAACTTATTGTAACCTTATCATGATAATGTCATCAACAACTAATTGGGGTCTTAAAGCGTTATTTTGACATGACATTGTGGTATTGCCATTGTGATATCACTGTCCCATTGTGTTTTTACAAACCTATTATGGCCACATCACATTTAGAAAATTCATGGCCTTTGAGACTTCAAGCTCTTTCTGTGAACTCGTGTACTTATGACCTCTAAGGCAAGGAGAAAAACCATCTAGTCACATTTAATATAATAAACCAATTTACACTAGAAAGGGGACTGTGATTACCTTATCCTGGACTTGATACACAGGTCCAAGAGCAGACTTGACCACCAAACCTCAGACCTTCAATGGGCACCCTTCCTTAATTGATCTGCATACCAACATCCAAAAAATTATCATCTCTAAAGCTCCAAACTTCAATGGGCAAGGCTTTTTACTTTTCCATTCCTCCCTCCTTCTCCATAGATCTATCCTTCCTTCCTGGTCTTACCCTTTTTCCCTTCCACCACTTCCTTCTTTTCTTTAGGTCACTCCACTCTCCACAGGCCTGCCCTACTCTGCCCCAGTGACCACTTGTCAACCTTCTGCTCTCCTTCAACTACCTCTCTTCTCAGGTTTTTTCCTTCCTGCTATCCTAGCACTTTCTTCCATCCGTGTAGCTCCCATTTTTATCTCCTCTTCCAGTGCTCTGAAAATGCAACCTATATATAGATTGTAACCCTCCTCACTCCAACAGGTCTCCTGCCTAACATTTACCAACCATCACTTCCCAAACTGCCCAATTCTCAATCACTTCTTGACAGCTCACCATGTGAGGTTTGACACCTCTACCTTCGGCAGCATTCCCCACTCTCTCTGGTGGGCCAGACCAAGAATTCAAAATGATTATCAGCTCCCACAGATAATTCTGGTCCCACTGGTTATTACAGTATCCTCATAGTAAATTAGAAGAAATTGTCATATTACAAACTTGATGAGACATCACTATCCCATTGTGACACATCACCGCGGTGTCATCACAAACTCATAGTGATATCACATTGCCATTGTGCCACCATGACCACATTGTGACATCTCAAACCTATTATGATCTCAAAAGCTTTGAAAAATGCATGGCCTTTGTGACATCACAGGCCGTTGTGTACCCATATAATTTTGAGCTAATGGCAATTGAGATCAGACATGGCATTTTAACATTTCAAAACCCTTGTGACATCATCACCAGTGTATCATCACATTGTCATTATGACAACATCAGCCCATCGTGACATCATAAAACAACAATGACATCATATCAGATACCTTGGAATGCCTATTTTGTGATTGCATTCTATATCAAATGTTGCAGGTGAGTTGATATCAGAAATACATTGTAACTACATAACCATTATGATATCACAATACCTTGATGACACCAAATTTGCATTATGATATAACTAACCCACTGTGACATCACAAAATTGTCCTATCCTCATAAATTTTTGACATGCTGCCAGTGTGATATCTTTGGCCTCTCTGAGTTCATAAATTGTTTAACTCATAATACTTCAGGAATGACATGTGATACCAGAAATCCACTGTGACATCATGACCACTGTGACATCACACTGCCAGATGTCATGACCACTGAGTCACATTGTGACGTCACAAACCTGTTACGACTCATTAAACTTGTGCCAATATATTCCTTTGGAGACATCATTAACCCTTGTAAACTTATATATTCATTGTCAATTAGAGATCTGGCATGAGATTGTGACATCACCATCCCATTGTGAAATCACAAACCTATATGATCTCCTCACCTGTATGGAATCACCAACTCTTTGTGACTTCAAAAAAATACTATCTCATGTAATGGTAACATCACATTGCCAATGGAATTGTCTCCATTGCATTTTCACCAATCATTTATTTCCTCGTATTTCACAAAATTCATGGCCTTTCTGACTTCTAGCTCCTTATGTGAACTCGTATCTTCATTGTGATCTAGTAGAATGAAATTGGAGATGTAATGGTGATATTACAAATTCATTGTGACATCACTATCCATGTATGACCTTATCACCACAGTCATATCACAAACACATTGTGACATCACATTACCACAGTGATATCATGATTACCTTGTGACATCCCAAAACTGTTGTGACCTCTTAGCACCTTTGAAAAAGCACATGATGTTTGTGACATGACAGTCCCTTTGGATAACCATGTCTTCATTTTGAACAAAGGACAACTGACATCAGGCATGCCATTGTATCATTAAAAATGCTTTGTGACATCTCGAGTGAGATCAGGTTGTTAAGATACCAACAGCCCATTGTGACATCCCAAAATAACAATGACATCATAGCATTATAACATCACATTTTCATGGTGAGGTCACAGAGACAATGTGATTGCCTATTCTGTGATTTCATTCTATCTCAAATGTGGCATATAGGACGATTTCAGAAACCAATTGTGACCACATCACCATTGTGACGTTACAATCCCTTTGTGAACTCATGTTGACATTGTGATATTATTAATGCAATGTAACATCACAAACCTGTCTTGTCCTTATTAATTTTGTAATAATCGACTACCTTGACCTGGGCTGGATGCCCAGAACTAAATGCAGACTCAACCATGAATCCTCAGACCTTCCAAGATCAACCCAGCCATTTGTTAACTGGTCTGCAAACAACCAGGCCCCAACATAATGGACTCCAAAGCTCTACACTTCAAAGGACAAGCCTTTTTCTTTTCTCTTCATCCTCCTTCTCTCCAGACCTGTCCTAACTTTCAGGTCTTTTCATTTTTTCCTTCAACCATTCCCTTCTTCTCTTCAGGCTGCTCTATTCTTGACACACCTGACCTGTCCTGTCCAGGTGGCCAGTTGCCGTCCTTCACCACTTGCTCTCCCTCAATTTCTTCTCCTCCCAGCTCTTTACCCCCCTGCAGTCTCATCACTTCTTTCCTTCCAGGACTTTCCCCTTTTTCTCTCCCCTTCTGTTGCTCTAAACATGCAGCCTTCTCCCACTGGAATATGTTTCCTGCATAACAGTTTTCAATCAAAACTTCCCAAATGTCCATGCCCAATCACTTCTTGGCACCTCACCATGTGGGGTTGACATCCTATCTCCTTCAGCAGCATGTCCTTCCCCCTCCAGTGGCATGCAGTCCCCTCTCCAGTGATCCAAACCAGGAGGCCATGATGACTATCTGTTCCCATGGAATATAGGGGCACTGCAGGTTATTACAATGTCCTCATGGTGAACTAGGAGCAATTGAGCTAGGCAAGTAATTGTGATATTACCAACTCGTGACATACCTAATCCATTGTGACCTCATCACCACAGTGACATCACAAACCCATTGTGAAATCACATTGCTATTTTGACACCAGGATCACATTGTGATATCCCAAATCTATTATGACCTCATATAACCTTTGAAAAAATACAGCTTTGTGACATCACAGTCCCTTTGTGTACTCAAATCCCCACAGTGAAATATTAACAATTGAGTATCATACTGACATTTTAACATCAAAAACAGTTTGTGAGATCATCACAATTGTGACATCACATTGAAGTTGTGACACCATCTGCTCATTGTGAAATCACAAAACTAAAATGATACGACAGAATTAGAACTTCATATTGTCATTGTGACATCATAGACACAGCCTGAATGCCTTTTCTGATTTCATTCTATTTCAAATGTGGCCTTTAGGTTGATATCATAAACAAATCATGAACTCATAACCATTGTGATATCACAATCCCTTTGTACATCACGTTGCCATTGTGATATCACTAACCCACAGTGACATCCTAAACCTAACCTGTCATCATAACCTTTGTGACATGCTGCAATTCTCTGACAGAGAATGCTGGGGAAAGGGAAAGAGCATTAGGAACATAAACAGAAAAGCTAAACAAACAGCTGGAAGATCTGTCATAAAGATACACTAAAGTAGAAAACTGGAAAGAGAAACTACTAGAATAAAAAGACAAAAAGACTGCTGAGATCTTCACCATAAATGTAATACAGAAGCTTCATGTCCCAATGGAACAGTGGAGGTGGGAAAAATTACCTCTCAATAGCACCTTTGTGAACTTAAGGGAGGAGGTGAAGGGCAAGCAAAGGTGTTGTGAGAAGGAGAAGCAGTTTGCCAGTCAAAGGAACTGTCCTGTGACCCTGACAAAACACTTGCAGTTTAAGGAGCACATTGAGAAGGAGAATGGGATCATGAAAGCAAGTTTGAGAGAAAAGGAGGAGAATAAAAGGGAAGAAGTCTCCAAGGTTCAGAGTACTATACAGGAAGTAAAGAAACTAGACACCCTAAGATACAGGGAAACATCTGAGCTGCTCAGGTGGCATGGCAGACCACTTTAAAATCAGTTGGTTCTCTAGAGCTACTAGTCGTTAAGATTAAAGGAAGAAGCAAAAACAGTGGTAATAAGTGTGCAAATGTTGACAGTGAACTTGTGAAAATAGCATACAGGCTCAAGCTTTCTGTCAGTTTACATGTAGATATTTGTACCCGGGAAAATTGCCCCAGGCCACTGCCTATAACTGTTTGAAAACCAGTGGGGCCTCAGCCTGACAATCCTTTGTAATGTGTGTAGGTAATTTCCAACAGGTAAATGCTGAAAAGCTGGAACCTATGGAAGAATTCATATATGAGGAACCTCAGATCATGAATTTAGGAAAGTGGACTCCACAGAGGTAAAGCCTGGAAAGTATGAGTATTGGTATCTGTTAGTAATACTGGACACTTTTTTCAGGCTGAGCTGAGGTGTATAATAATTCCTTGATTTGGCTTATCCTTAGCTTTGGGGTCCAAGGGTGGCCTTGCTTTCATGGTCCAAATTCTCTATTATTAACTAACACCCTAGGAGTTATTTGGAAATTACAATCCAGTTATAGACCTTACAGTTCAAGGCACTAGAAAGAATGAATATGACCTTAAAGGAAACTAACTAAATTAAATACAGATACAGGCCATGGCTAGGTAAGCCTCTTTCACTTTGCCCTCCTTCAAGCAAGATGTAGCCTGTAGGTTAAAGGATTTAATCCTTTAGAAATACTTTAGTGTAGACCACCCCCTTTGGTTCCTAAACTTGGGAAGGCTATATTAACAGAAATGTCTAACTACAGTCTGCAGGCATTACAACATCTTTTATGTACCTATCCTTTGGTAATCAAGGCCCACCGGCCACCTAAGAAAAGCTCCACCTGAAGGGGAGGGACCAAGATGGTGATGGAACAGCAGGGAAACAGCTCAGCTCTCTCCAACCAAGTACAGAATTTGGATTTCAATGCTCTGTTTCTCCAAGTGACTCACAAAAAAGGCAATTACTCAGAGAAATACAGGAAGTGAAAAAGAAAAGGGAAAAACCTACACAGACAGTAAAGTAGGAAGACCCTTCCCCCACCCCTTGTTGGTGATGGGGCTCCACACTAAGCACCTTAAGTGGTGGGGTTTCATGCCAGGCTGCTTAAGTGGCCAGGCTCTGGAATGTCTGTGGACCACACACTCACAAGCATCCCAAGGCTCTCAAAGACTCCCAAGAAGTGGTTCCAACCTACAGAATACAAGCAGAAATCTCAGAAGGCAGAGCCAGCACAAAACCTGGCTTGCATAATGGCCCAGCTGATCCTGGGGCAGGGGCAGCAGCTGGGGCACTGGCAACAGCTGGCAGCAGCAGCGGCATCAACAGCAGCAGCAAACAACCCGGACATGTAGTGGGGTGCAGAGCTTCTCCATACTGGTTTTCATAAGCAGCCCAGCCCAGCCCACTGTGGCAAAGGTGGTGAACAAATCCACACAGGAGAGGAAGAAGATAAATTATTTTTTTCAGATGCCATTATTTTATAAATTAACGATCCCTAAAGCTCAGCCCCAAACACTTAGAGCTTATGAACCAATTTGTCAAAGTAGCAGGTTACAAAATTAACCCACAAAAATCAGTCACCTTTTGCACACCAACAATGTACAAGAAGAAATGGAAGTCAAGGAAACAATCCCATTCACAATAAGAAAGTATCTAGGAATTAAAATAATCAAAGATATAAAGGGTCTATTTCATGGAAAGTATAAAAGCCTAAAAATGAATCACAGAGTGTGAAGACTCAGGGTCTATGTTGAGGGGGCAGAACGATACAGGCTCCAGCCTCAGGATTTTCTGAGGACTGTGTTTGGGATTAGGAAAGCTCTTGGCACGCCGGGCTAGAGAAGGAAAGTGTCTCTCTCCCTATCTCAAAACATATGTCACAGACTCCTGGGAGCCCAGGAAGTAGTTCTTCTGCTTGCTTCAGCATAGATGAACAGCTAGTCAATCATTTTCCTGAGATTGGAGAAGTGGTTTGAGCTTGCTCTAAAATAGTTTATATAATTATATACCAAGACATTGTCTCATAGGTCAAGTAAAAATGAATCTGTTGAAATTTTTGTGTGAATGTCTTCTGACCAAATCTTGGCCAAGATCATGCTTGCTTGACTTTAAATATCCACTAACAATAAAGCACAACATGCAGAAACTGTTAACCATGTAATAGAACACTTATTGGAAGCTTTTGCCATTATGGGAGTGCCTACCAAAATAAAGACTGATAATGGACCAGCATAAAAGTATCAAATTTAAAAGATTTTGTGAACTTTATGATGTGTTACATATTACAGGAATAAAATATAACCCCCAAGGACA
This sequence comes from Dipodomys merriami, assembly GCF_024711535.1. Lineage (NCBI taxonomy): Eukaryota > Metazoa > Chordata > Mammalia > Rodentia > Heteromyidae > Dipodomys > Dipodomys merriami. Next base: position 324,422 of record NW_027206108.1, read on the forward strand.
AACTATTATTGAACGAGTTCATGGCACACCAAAACAACAAATTAAAAAATTAAAAAGGAGGAAAAGGTTGAATGAAGGTATGGATATTTTGTGGTTTTCCATGCAAAATCCTAAAATAATTTTACATCAAGCTCTTTTTGTTCTTAACTTTTTAAACTTACCACAAGGAGATATTTTAACTAGAGCTGAGTGCCATTTTGAACAAATACCAAAAAACCTTATTTAAATGCTCCCACATGGATTAAGATTACATTGAAAGCAGAATGTCAACAAGGAAAATTATCCGATAAGGGGCAAGGATAAGGTTTTGTGTCTACACAGGATGGCAAACAATACTGACTTCCTGCCGGATGGATACAGACGCAGCCCAGTGAGGACAGCCCTGTATCCTGCAAGGAATCGACCACCAGTTGAGGAAAAAGAAATCCCCACTGTGCACCTGGGGGCAGGTTAAAAAGTTGACTGGAGAAGGACAAATATGTTACAACGCACTGGTAAACCTGTCACCGCTGAGAACTTGCTCTTGGCCATGTGTGCCCTGCTTACTGTAAACTCTGTCCATGCTAATGCTTATGTAAGTTACCGGGCCTTTTTTCCTTACTCTCCTTTATTGGAACCTGTTTTTTGGGGAGACATGAATATATCCGTCTATACTGTTCCTGCTGTTTTATCTCCTCCTTGGAATAATTTGACATTTTACAATAAGGATGATGATAGCTTTTTAAATATTACTTACTATACTCATTTTTTGCCTGTTTGAATGGGGCCTCCTCCATGTTTTTTTATGAATTGGCAACATTGGGTTTTACCTGGGAAACACACTTCCAATTCTAAAACACAACTGCAGCGATAACTACTTAGTTCATTAATAGTAGCTGGGAAAGCGTCACCTTTGATGGCGAGTTATCCTTACTTATGTGCCCTAATTTTACTTATATTAATTTAAAATATCAACCTTTTGTGTGGCAAGAGTGTAGAGGAACATTTGGAAAAATGTTCAATAATTTTATTAATTGGGGACCTTTCGGAGAGTTTATTAACACATGTTCAGAGTGGAATATTACCAGATGTGATTTATCAAATGTTACTAGGATGCTGGATGCCATTAATGGATCGCTTACTGAAGGTCGATTGACGGCCTTGGGAGATGGAGGCATTGCAGATGCTCGATGGGCTTTCATGGCTGAACCCACTGCTGTTCAGACTCATCTTTGGAAGGTCGCAGCGTCGTTGACACCCGTGATGCTATCAAATGGATAATTTTCAGGGACGGCGAACTCTGTGTCCACTTATAGTTTTACTTTGTACAAATCTTATAATGTAACTTCCTGTGTACCTCTGCCTTATGTATTTTTAGTGGGAAATTTTACATTTCCCCCTACTATTTCTTGTTTTAATTGTCGCCTGTATTCTTGTGTTAATTCCTCTCTTAATTTTAATGACTGTGATAGTACTATGATATTACAACAAAGAACTCATATTTGGCTACCTGTTAAATTAGGAAGAGAATGGTCCCAAAATCCTTTGGATAGTGTTGTTATTGAATTTTTTTACCAAACTACTAAAACGTACAAAACGTATGATTGGAGCCATTATAGCTGTGATTTTAAGCTTAATTGCTATTACCACTGTTGCTAAGGTGTCTGGAATTACCCTACACACTTCCTTACAAAAAACACTTTGTAAAAGAATGGCACCGGGATTCATATAAATTGTGGGTCTCAGAGGTAAAAATTAATGCTCGATTAAAAACACAGAATAATATTCTTAAACAGACAGTGGGATGGTTAGGAAAAAAGTTATTGGTTGTGGAAAAACAGTTATTGTTAAAATGTGATTGGAATTCTACTACCTTTTTCATTACTAATGTAAAATATAATAAATCTATACATGATTGGAATGTAATACAGCAGTATTTACCTGGAAATTCTACTGCTGCTCAATTGATTGCTCAATTGCAATTTAATGTACATGATATTTTTGATAAACAATTTGCAAATGATGGTGCTTCTAATATTGCTGATACATTTATTAAACAGTTGGAAGGGTTAGATCTGAAAAGAATACTACAAAGCATTTCACATAAAGCTAGTGGTTTGGGAATTATGATTGTTATTATTCTGTTTGAACTTGTGTGGTTATATTTGATTTTTATGAAACCAATGCAAGCTTGTGGAAAGCTTTTTTCCTTGTGGAAAGCTTTTTTCCTAGTGGAAAGCTTTACTTTTAAAACAAAAGAAAAAAGAAGGAAATTGTGAAGACTCAGGGTCTATGTTGAGGGGGCAGAATGATACAGGCTCCAGCCTCAGGATTATCTGAGGACTGTGTTTGGGATTAGGAAAGCTCTTGGCATGCTGGGCTAGAGAGGGAAAATATTCTCTCTCCCTATCTCAAAACACATGTCACAGACTCCTGGGAGCCGAGGAAGTAGCTCTTCTGCTTGCTTAAGCATAGATGAACAGTTGGTCAAGCATTTTCCTGAGATTGGAGAAGTGGTTTGATCTTGCTCTAAAATAGTTTATATAATTATATACCAAGACATTGTCTCATAGGTCAAGTAAAAATGTATCTGTTAAAATTTTTTGTGTGAATGTCTTCTGACCAAATCTTGGCCAAGATCATGCTTCCTTGTCTTTAAATACTCACTAACAATAAAGCACAGCATGCAGTTGCAATTGTTGTATGCGCTCTGCATCCTCTGTGACCTGGTGATTTTGTGACCCTTACCTAGGGACCCCAAGGCAATAGACGTTGACAATAAAGGATACCAGGAAATTGAAAGATTTCCCATATTCATGGATAGGCAGAATTAATATGGTGAAAATGGCCATACTGCCAATTAATAAACACATTCAATGCTATTTCCATTAAAATTCCAGTGACCTACTTTTCTGAAATAGAGAAAATATTCAAAAAATTCATATGGAACAACAAAAGACCTAGCATAGCCAAAACAATTTTAGGCAAAAGAAAGAATGCAGGAGGGATCATGAAACAGGACTTCAAGCTATATTATTTGAGCCATAATAAAAAAGACGGGTAAACAAAGGAGGAGGCTGCAATGCTTGGTAAGAAATGTACGCATTATCCTGTCCACGTAATTGTAACTCCTCTGTACAATATGTTCACAAATAAAATTAAATTAAATTAAAAAAAAAGACAGCTTGGTACTGGCACACAAAGAAACCCAAAAATAAATGAGACAGGTTATAGGACCCAGAAATATAGCCGCATATGGACAGTCAGTTGATATTTGAGAGAGGAGCCAAAGATATACAGTGAAAGAAGCACCACCTCTTCAACTACTGGTGTTGGGAAAACTGGCCACATGCAGAAAACTGAAAGTGGATCCTAGCCTATCACAGTGCACTCACATCAACTCAAAATAGATTACAGACCTTAACATCAAGCCTGAAACTCTGAAAGTACTGCAGGACTGAGTATGAGAGACACTTTAAATTTAGGCATAGACAGGAACTTCCAGAAGAGATGCCCAGGGTCACAACAAATTTGAGAATGACTCAATATGACTACCTTAAAATAAAAAGGTTCTGCACAAATAAAAATAGCAACCAAACTAGAAAGAAAGTCAAATAATTGGGAAAAATATTAACCAGCAATATATTAGACTAGGGTCTAATAGCCATTATATATTGTGAACTCAAGAAACTAACTCTTCACAAATCTAACACACCAATCTTTTTTTAATTTAATTTTATTTTATTTGAGAACATACTGTACAGAGGGGTTACAATTACATGGGCAGGATAATGCATACATTTCTTACCAAGCATTGCAGCCTCCTCCTTTGTTTACCCTTCACCTCGCTTCCCAGCCTCCCCCCTCTCCCCCACACAATCATACCCCCCTCACCCCCAAAACCGACATTGTAAAGCTTGCTTTGACATGACATTTTGTAATTCTCCTTGTTGCAACAGGTCCACCTGAATCCTTAAACGACTTGTTTGTCCCCACCTCCTCCATATGTTATACTGACATCAAATAAAGTGAAAGCGGAGGTTACACTGTGGGGGAGGGACATACAAAGCAACAAAGAAATAATCTTATAAATGCGTTAGAAAAACATGCATGAAAGAAACGAAAACATTAAAATACATATTTAAGGGTTCGTTTTCCTAACATCACATTATCTGACCTTTTCCGCTTGACTCATACCTATACTAGATATTGCAAATAAGGAAAACCATGGGACCTATGTTTCTTTGGGCCTGGCTTACTTCACTCAATATAATTTTTTCCATTTCCTAACAAATGGGGAAATGTCATTCTTTCGGGTGGAGGCATAGAATTCCATTGTGTATATATACCACATTTTCTTGATCCATTCATCTACTGAGGGGCTTCTGGGTTGGTTCCATATCTTAGCTATGGTAAATAATGCTGCAATAAACATAGTTGTGCTGGTAGCTTTAGTGTGGTCTTGTTTGTAAACATTTGGGTAAATGCCCAAAAGTGCGATTGCTGGATCATAGGGGAGATCTATGTGAAGTCTTTTGAGGAACCTCCATACTTCTTTCCAAAGTGGTTGAACAAGTTTACATTCCCACCAACAATGAAGTAAGGTTCCTTTCTCTCCACATCCCCTCCAGCATCTGTTGTTGTTAGAGTTCTTGATTTTTGCTGTTCTAACTGGAGTGAGGTGATATCTCAATGTTGTTTTGATTTGCATTTCTTTTATGGCTAGGGATGTTGAACATTTCTTCATGTGTCTATTGGCCATCCTTCTTTCTTCTTCAGAGAAGCTTCTCTTTAAGTCTTTCGCCCACTTATTTATTGGGCAGTTATTTCTTTGAGGATTTGTTGTTGGGTGGTTTAATTTTTTTTTAATTTTATTTTATTTGAGAACATACTGTACAGAGGGGTTACAATTACATTGGCAGGATAATGCATATATTTCTTACCAAGCATTGCAGCCTCCTCCTTTGTTTACCCTTCACCTCCCTTCCCAGCCTCCCTCCTCCCCCCCACCCAATCATACCCCCCTCCCCCCCTTGAGTTCCAAGTATATTTTAGATATGAGACCCTTGTCCGTTGTATGGCTAGTAAAGATCTTCTCCCAATCGGTGGGCTTTCTATTGATCTTGCTAGCTATGTCATTTGCCCTGCAGAAGCTCTGCAACCTTATGCAATCCCATTTGTCCAACCTTTCTTTGATTTGTTGTGTTTCCGGGTCTCTATTCAGAAATTTCGCCTGAGCCAAGGAGACCTAGGGTTTCTCCTATTCCATCCTGTAATGTATTCAGAGTGTCTGCTTTGAGTTCAAGTTCTTTGATCCATTTGGAGTTGATTCTGGTGCAGGGTGATATATAAGGATCTAGCTTTAGTTTTCTACATGTAGTTAACCAATTTTGCCAGCACCATTTACTGAAGAGGCTGTCTTTCTTCCATTCTATTGTTTTAGTATCCTTATTGAAGATTAGATGGCTATAGGTCTGTAGGTTCATTTCTGGGTTTTCAATTCTATTCCATTGGTCCTGAGGTCTGTTCTTATGCCAATTCCAAGCTGTTTTGATTACTATGGCTTTATAGTAGAGTTTGAAATTTGGTAATGATATTCCTCCAGCAGTGTTCTTTCCGTTGAGAAGTGTTTTTGCTATTTGGGGTCTTTTATTGTTCCATATGAATTTTTGGATTACATCTTCTATTTCCTTGAAGAATGAGGGTGGAATTTTGATAGGTATTGCGTTGAATTTGTAGATAGCTTTGGGAAGTATTGCCATTGTTACGATGTTAATCTTGCAAAACCAGGAGCATGGGAGGTTTTGCCATTTTTTAAGTTCTGTGTTGATTTCCTTCTTCAAGATTTTAAAGTTTTCATCATAGAGGTCCTTCACTTCTTTAGTTAAGTTAATTCCTAGGTATTTTATTTTTTGTGGGGCTATTACAAATGGAGTTGCTTTCCTAATTTCAGCCACACTTTTCTCATTGTTGTCATACAGAAAAGCCATTGATTTTTGGGGGTTTATTTTATAACCTGCTAATTTGCCAAAGTTTTGAATCAGCTTGAGTAATTTGGGCGTGGAGTCTATGGGATTCTTTAAATACAAGATCATGTCATCTGCAAAATGGGAGAGTTTTATTTCTTCTTTCCCTATTTGGATCCCCTTTATGTCTGCATCTTGTCTTATTGCTGTAGCTAGGCATTCTAATACTAGATTGAAGAGAAGTGGAGAGAGTGGTCATCCTTGTCTTGTTCCTGAGTTAAGAGGAAATGGCTTTAGTTTTTCACCATTGAGTATAATGCTGACTGTAGGTTTGTCATATACAGCCTTTATTGTATTGAGGAATGTTCCATGGATTCCTAATTTTTCCAAAACCTTCATCATAAAGGGGTGTTGGATCTTGTCGAATGCTTTTTCTGCATCTATTGAGATAACCATTTCGTTCTTGTTCTTGCTCCTATTGATGTGATGAATAATATTAATTGATTTGCGTATATTGAACAAGCTTTTCATCCCTGAAATGAATCCTGTTTGATCGTGGTGTATGATTTTTTGGATGAATTGTTGAAATGGATTGGCCAAAATTTTGTTGAGAAGTTTTGCATCAATGTTCATCAAAGAAATGGGTCTATAGTTCTCTTTCTTTGATGAGTCCCTGCCTGGTTTTGGGATGAGGGTTATGATGGCTTCATAGAATGTGTTCGGTAGTGAGCTTTCTCGTTCAATTTCATTGAAGAGTTGGAGGAGTATTGGTGTGAGCTCTGCTTTGAAGGCCTTGTAAAATTCCGCTCTAAAACCATCTGGTCCTGGACTTTTCTTAGCTGGGAGGTCTCTTATTGCTGTTTCTATTTCAGTGCTTGATATGGGCCTGTTAAGATAGTTTAACTCATCTTGGTTTAGTTTTGGCATGTCAATATTTGCTAGGAAGAGGTCCATTTCTGTCAAGTTTTCGAACTTATTAGCATAAAGTTTTGAGAAGTATTCCCTTATAATGTTCTGAATCTTGGTTGTTTCCGTGTTGATGTTTCCATTCTCATCTCTGAGTTTATTAATTTGGGTGTGTTCTCTTCTTTTTCTGATAAGATTTGCTAAGGGTCTGTCAATTTTGTTAAGTTTTTCAAAGAACCAACTCTTTGTTTTGTTGATTCTTTCTATAGTTTTTTGGATTCTAATTCATTTAATTCTGATTTAATTTTGATTATTTCTTTCTGTCTACTGGATTGTGGTTTATCTTCCTGATCTTTTTCAAGGAGGTTTAGATGTGTCATTAAATTGCTAGTTTCAGATCTCTCCAATTTGTTGATGTAGGAGCTCAGAGCTATAAACTTGCTTCTCAGTACTGCTTTTGCAGTCCCAGAGGAGCTGGTAATTTGTATGTTCATTTTTGTTGAATAGCATGAACATTTGAATTTCCTTTCTAATCTCTTCCATGACCCACTCTTGATTCAGCAGTGTGTAGTTTAGCCTCCATGTGATACCGGACTTTCTTTGGTGGCTTTTGGTGTTGAGTTCTAATTTTATTCCCTTGTGGTCAGAGAGAATGCAGGGTATACCTTCAATGTTTCTGAATTTAGACAAGTTTGCTTTGTGGCCTAGAATGTGGTCCATTTTAGAAAATGTTCCATGTGCTGTTGAGAAAAACGTGTATTCTGATGCTGCTGGTTGAAATGTTCGGTAGATGTCAGTTAAGTCTAGTTGATCTATGCAGCTGTTTAGATCTGCGGTTTCTCTGTTGAGTTTTTGCCGAGTTGATCTGTCTAGTGGGGAGAGTGGTGTGTTAAAATCCCCAACAATTAATGTCTTTGGATCTATATGGGATTTGATGGAAAGTAGTCTTTCTTTGATAAATTTGGGTGCTCCATTGTTTGGCGAATAGATATTTAGAATTGTAATATCCTCCTGAAGGAATGATCCTTTAATTAGTATGTAGCGACCTTCTTTATCTCTTCTCACGATTTTTAATTTGAAGTCTATTTTATCTGATATTAGGATTGCAACTCCCGCCTGTTTATGAGGGCCGTTTGCTTGGTAGATTTTGTTCCAGCCTTTAACATTGAAAATGTTTTTGTTTTTATGGGCAAGATGTGACTCCTGCAGGCAGCAGATAGAAGGGTCTTGTTTTTTAATCCAACTAGACAGTCTACGTCGCTTAATTGGAGAGTTCAGTCCGTTCACGTTAAGAGATAGGATTGAAAGGTATTTGGGAGTTCCTGCCATGTTATCTACCTTCTTGGGGGCTGCGAAAACTGGGTTCTTCCTATGGTTCTTGGATTCTCAGTTTGGGTGCAGTTTGTTGGCCTTTATTGTGGTTTTGTTGGTTTTCTATGTGTAGGACATCTTTAAGAATCTTTTGTAGGGCTGGTTTGGTGCAGATGTATTGTTTCAATTTTTCTTTGCTGTGGAAGGCTTTTATTTGGCTTTCAGTTATGAAGGAGAGTTTAGCTGGGTACAGTATTCTTGGTTGATAGTTGTTTGTTTTTAGGGCATGGCATACATCATTCCAGGCTCTTCTTGCTTTGATTGTCTCTGCTGAGAAATCTGAGGTGATTCTAATTGTTTTCCCTTTATAGGTGATTACCCTTTTCTCCCTGACAGCTTTAAGGATCTTTTCTTGTTCTGAGTTTATCCTGTGCTAACACACCAATCTTGAAATGGTCAAGAGAGCTAAAGAGAGACTTCTCAGAAGAAGAGATAAAAAAACAGCACAGAAACACGTGAGGAAATGTTCATAATCCCTGGCTGTAAAGGAAATGCAAATAAAAACAACTCTTAGATAACACTTTACTCCATTCAGAATGGCCCACATCCTAATTTCAGCCAATGACAAATGCTGGAAGGGAATCAAAGAAAGAGAAACATTACTGCATTGCTGGCGGTAATGTATATTAATATAACCACTTTGTAAAGCATTCTGTAGGTAATTCAGAAAGCTACATATTGACCTCTCCTATGAACTGGCCATATCACTTGCAGGCACCTACTCTGAACAACAGGAACCAGTATAAAAAGACACACATGTCAATGATTATTGCAGCACTGTTCACAGTAGCCAAGATATTCAAACAACCCAGATGAGCCACTACTGATAAGTGGATCCAAAAATTGTGATACCTATATAAAATGGAATACTATGTAGCCTTTAGGAAGGACAAAATAATGGCATTTTCAGGGAAATGAATGGAACTAGACCAAATTATTTGAGTGAGGTAAGCCAAGAATAACAAAACAAACGGCACAGGGTCTACCTGATATGTGGATTCTAAAGCCAAAATGCAAGAAGGTATGACAAAGTAAACAGGACTTGAGAAACAAAGGACAGCCACTCATTTTGTTGTATCACCATTAATGATTCCATGTTCTTGACCATGTACATAGTATTAATATGCACGCAATGGAGAGAAGCCAGGAGGAGGAACACAATAAGTGGAAAATGGAACAACATACAACAAAGTGGCCCATCAGCTGCACTGGACATAGAAGAAAAATAACTAAGCAACCCAAACACAGTGATGGGAAGGGAGGGATGATTGGGAAAGAGGTAAAGAGGGAATAGCCTACACTAAGCAAAAGCAAAAAAAAATGTAAACATCAACTGAGGTGGGAAAAATAATTTCAATTGTCAAAGTTCATAGAATTAACAAACTTTAGACCATGATAACAATAATTTGCCTTGTCAAGGTTAAAATGTGTTTGTGGCTTTAACTAAGTATCACAATTCCACAGAACTCTGAAATATATGTAATCCCTATCTCAATTTTTACAAAATGTGTGAGAAGGAAAGGTTTATTGTAGTGACCGTCTACTCGACCAGCGAGGAAAAACGACCACCACACCAGGAGTCTTCTCAGATCACGCTTTATTGGAGAGCCTTTTAGTTGTAGGAGAGCTTGGGCGCGAGAGAGCATGCACCCGAAACACAGCCGCTTATATAGGGAATTCGAACACGGGTCTTTTCTATTGTTGGTCGCCTGCCTTTTACCGTCACCAGGTGTCATGGGATTGGCTGGGGACACTACCGGGCTCGCGCACGCGCACAGCCCAGGCGTCCCGCCAAGCACCGTCTGGAGTGGTGATCCTCAAAACTGCAAGGGAGTGGGCGGAGTCTCGCCTCGGCTCCCTACAGTTTATGAGGGATGAGTGACTATGTTGTCAGACACCTTGTATTCATATACTGTTTTGTAGAATGGAAACTTCTTTGTACAACTACTTAAAGATAATAATAAAAAGCGTTTAAAAATAAATAACTATTAGGATGACGATAAAAAAGTTCAAATATACAATAAGAAATTAAATCCACTTGGAAGGAAAATTTCTTTGGGGAGAGTAATGCAGTTTATTCTATAGCAAATATCACTTCAGCATTAAATTCAAAAGCTAGACCTCAAGTAAATGAAATAAATTAAGAAATTGAGTTAAAAAAGAGAAAAAAGGAACTCCTCCCACTCTTCCTTATCTGGACAGCTGGTGAGGGTAAAATGCATCATGCTCCTGAATTGAAACCGAAATAGCAAAGACCTTACTTAGTCATGCTAACTTCACTGTTGCTTATTATATTAGTACGAAAACAGCATTAGATCCATCAGTCTCTAGTGAAATAGGCAGCCGACCCATATATAGAGAAGCCTACAAGATGGACTGTGCAGACACTCAAAGGATCCCTTAAGGATAAGACTTACTAAGTATTAATTAGTAATAACTAGTGTGTTTCTATAATTTACTTGTTTACAATTAAATTTACATTTTAAGCCTGTTCATTGAGTGGAGATATGGGAATTTTTAGCACTTGGTAGGAAGGAATCAAGGATTTGATTGGACATGAAAACCAGTGGGGGATGTATAAAGCAGCAAAGCCCTAATAATCAGCATGACCCACTAATCAATGTGGCCCCATGTCCTGGCCCACAGGAGTGCATGAGTCATGCCACCAAACGGGACAGGGTATGATGCTGGAGGGGGTAGTATGTCATCCTCAAATGAGCTGTGAAGAAGTTATTGAGGAATGCGCAGTTCATGAAGTGATGGTTGAAAACTGTTAGGCAGGAGACCCACTGGAGTGATAGAGGGCTTCAACCTATATATAGGCTGCATGGTCAGAGCAATGGAATTGGAGAAAATCAAGTGAAGACATGGAAGGAAGGAAGTGGTGAGATAGCAGGAGGGGAAAGACTTAGGAGAAGAGGAAGTTGAGCGAGTGCAGGAGGGGAAGGATGCCAATTGGCCACCAGGCCAGAGAATTGTAGGCCTGTGGATAGTGGAGAGGCCTAAAGAGAAGAAGGAAATGATGGAAGGGAAAAAGGGAAATGAAGGATATGTCTATAAAAAAGGAAGGAGTAAGAAAAAAATGAAAAAAGCCTTACCTATTGAAGTATGGAGTTTCAGAGATGATAATTTGGGTGGGTTGGTGGATTGCAGACTAATTAACTATGTGCAGGGCTGCCCATTGGAGGTCTGAGATTTGGTGGTTGGGGCTGGCTTGTCACTGAGTGTACAGTCCAGGACAAGGTAAATGCAGGCCCATTGCTAGCGTAAATAAAGTTATCCTCAATGTGCCTCACTAGATTGTCTTGTACTTTATGTAACATAAGTATACGAGTTTACAAGTTAATAGTGTGAAAGGGCACGAATTTCGTAAAATGTTATGTGGGCATAATAGGTTTGCAAAATCCAATGGGACAGTGATATCACAATGGCAATATGATGTCACAATATAAAGTCATAATAAAATTTTGATGTCATAATTAGTTGATGCCATAATGGTGATGAGGTCACAATAGGTTTATGATGTTACAATGGATTGATGATGTCAAAATGGCATGCTAGGCTTTAATTTTCCTTAACTCCAAATGAGAATATAAATTCACAATGGGATTGTGAGATCTACGAAGTCATGCATTGGCCTAAACGTTATGAACTCCCAACAATTATGTAATGTCACAATGTGACATGATGTTCATGATATCTGACAGAGTGATGACATAATTTTCATGATATCAGAGTGCATTTCTAATATCACATGTCATACCTGAAATAAGTAAAAAAAAAAAACAGATTATGAGATCAAAAATGTATCAATAGGGCATAATGTCCAAGTTATGAGGAGAGGACCAGTTAATGATGTCACACTGGTTTTTCTGCCTCGAAGGGTTTGTAATATTACAATGGTATAACTGATCTCAATTGTTAGACCACAATGATTATATGGGTAAACAACTGAACTTTTTTGTCACAAATGCCATATGCTGTTTCAAAGGTGCTAAAAGGTCATAACTGATTAAAACGTCACAATGTGATGGTGATGTCACAATGGCAATGTGATGATGCAATAGATTTTTGATATTACCGTGGTCATGAGGTCACCCATTATGAGTTTGTAATATTACAATCACATGTCTGATTTCAATTGCTACTAGATTACAATGAGGATAAGAATTCCAGGAAGGAGCTAGAGGTCCTAAAACCCATGAATTTTCTAACATGTGATGTCATAATAGGTTTGTGAAAACAGAATGGTAGAGTAATACCACAATGTCAATATGATGTCACAATATCATGTCATAATAAAGTGTTAAGGGAGTTCTGAGGAAGATGGAGGAGAAGCTGGAGGCTAAACAATCTCTCTCATAGAAAGCAGTTTTAGTGTTCCAGTGAACAGGCCTAGGTAGAGAATCACACCAAATGTGCCATCACAGTACAGAGAGTGTGGCCAGAGAGGGAAAATCCAGGCAAGGAGACAGATCTGAGCACTTGCTAGTAGCCGTGCCTGGAGTGGCTGCAGTGGCAGCACTGGCGGCCATAGCCATCATCCCTATAACAGAGAGATCCCAGGACAAAGGTGCCAGACACAGCGGAGGAGTGGATTCTACTCAATACCACTAAGGACTGAGAAGGAGCAGATACCTTCATGCTTCAGATTGCAGACCAGAGAGGGCCCAGGAACCAAGATTCTGACATGAGTAGAACCCTGAAATCCTCACTCCCTCTCAGGGAGCAGAGGTGGGAATGCCAGCCCCCTCCCCTACCACCACTGGAGATGTCCATCATGGATACTGACAAAGGCCTTGCTGAGCAGCTCGCTCCAATTCAGGCCTTGGAAGAAAACAAGAGTCATTTTGCAAATCAGAGGAATTAGAAGTGACCTGCCAGGCTCAGTTCCACCCAGGGGAAAGTCACCCCGCCCAGGCAGAGAGAGCTCTGCCCTCAGAGAAGCGACTTTCTTCACCCTGTAAACAGAGCCAGAAGCCTAGACAAACAATTGAAATTCAGTAAACATAAATTCTGAGAATGGCTCAAAGCTGGACTCTGTGTCTCAAGAGCTAGCCCCTCAGAGAAAAGCTACTGTTTGATGAAAGGTCTCAACCCTACCCAGAACCTAGACTCATCACAGCATCTCCAAACTAGAGGAATTTCCCACTTCCCTCTTTTGGAATATTCAAAGCAGATCTCACTCCCATTGAACTAACCTGGGAGGAGGATCACGACATCCTGCCTAACAAAGAGCATTTTCTGCCTGCCCAAACAAACTGACTTAAGAAACCAATCAAGCCATAGGAAAACCAAACACCACAAACAGACCAGAGACTCGACCAAGAGACTGGTATGGACACAGGGGCGATACAGGTTTTTTCCATTCCCCGCCCCCCAAAAAAACTCAAAAAAACAAAGAACTCTTTTATGATTTTTTTTAATTTTAATTTTTTAAAGTGTTTTCTGTGAATATTTTTTTCTCATAATTTTTATTTTTGGTGTATGTGCGTGTGTGTGTTTAATATCTTTTGAACTTTTGGTCTTTTTATTGTTTTCATATTTTCTCTTTCTTTTTTGCATGCCTTAATTGCTGTTCACCTCATCCCCAGATATATACCGGTTGTCAATTATTATACCTTATCCCCCATTTCATACGTAATTAATCCAGAAATTTATTACTCAATTCACAACCTCTTAGGCTTAAATTCTTTATGAGCAGTCTTATCTCTTTATACCTACATAATTTTCTAGCAACCAATTTATTATTTTTTAGTTTTTAGTTTTTCATATCAACTTGCTGTCCTCCCTTCTTCTCATCCTATTCTTTTCTTCTCTCAATATCATTTCTTGAAACTTACATAAATTGTAAGTGTTTTACTTCTTAAATTTAAATTTTAGTTTTTCCATTTTTTCTTTAAAATATTTCTCCAATCATTCTGCCCAATCCATTTCCCTCTCAGAGATTAGGACTTGGTTATCTTTACTCTCCTTTAATCTGTCCACATCCATCTAGTCCTATTTTTCCCCACATTTCTACCTAAAGCTAATAATTTCTGGTTTGCCAAATCCTTCTTTGCTGTTTGTAACTTATTAATCCATGGTTGTTTGATATTGAATAGATTGTATCTGTTGAACTATATTGAATTTGAAGCCATTTTGATTGTGCGACTACAGGACTCTCGTTGATGCTTGCCTTAAAATAGTATTTTAGCACAAAATTAGTGTTATTTTCATACCAAATTGGCAGAATAAGCTGGAAGAACACAAGAAAAATGGCAAGTCCACGTGTCTGAACTCCCATTCATGATAACCAGGTGACAGAATAGTTAATGAATAATCCAGAGGAGAGTTATCAAAAGTTCTACAAAAACTGCTGGTAAACATGGTGAATGAAATGATTGAAAACTTGCTAAGGACTCAATGTGAGTATGATAGGGAGCGAGAGGAGGCAAACAAAAATTAATACAGAATCTTGTGAGCTTTAGGAAGCTACTTAAAGATTAAAACAGGAATTGCATAAGCAGGCTGAGAACAGTCAAAGAGAAATACAGGGATAACATTAGAAGTCTGAAAACAATTATGGAGAATTATAGGAATTGTGTAAATGTGAGGAAACTTATCAAAGTAAAATACAGGAATTGAGAGAGTGGGATGAGAATAGATGAAGATCAATACATGCATTCATGGAATCTATAAACAGACAGCTGAAACAGTTCAGAGAGACCACAAAAGGAATGATGAATGGAGCCCAACAGAAGGAATTGGAGTCCAAGGAAATCATCACCAATCAACTAAGTGATTTGAGAATAAACACTGAACACCAAACTAAGGAATTAAAGTTGAAACAATATGTAAAACAAGTCTCCAACAAAGAATTTGGAGCCATCAAAGCTGACCAATTAGAAGGAAGAGAAATAAAAAACAAAGTAGAAAGACTTGACAGTAAGTTAGACCATGCAGAAGATCGAATCTCGGGGATTGAAGACAGCCTGGATATTGTAGAGAAAGAACATACAATTATCCAAGACAAATCCTAGAAATATGATCTTTTCAATATTTGGAAGACACCATCAGAAGGCAAATGTAAGGATACTGGGTATAAAGGATCACCTAGAGACAGAAGTTAATGGTCTAGGAAATTTACTTAACAGAATCCTAGCAGAGAACTTCCCAAAAAGGCAAAGAAAGGCCTATTCAGATACAATAAGATATTAGAACCCCCTATAGACCAGCCCAGAACAGAACATCCCACCGTCACATTGTAATCTGCACAGGATCAATTCAGACCAAGGAAAGGATCCTTAAAGCTGTCAAGGAGAACAGATCAATCGCCTCTAAAGGAAAAACAATTAGAATAACCTCAGATTTCTCAGCAGAGATGAATAAAGCAAGAGCCTGGCATCATGTATGCCATGCCCTAAAGATAAATAAGTATCAGCCAAGAATACTGATCCCAGCTAAACCCTCCTTCATAACCGAAGGTCAAATAAAAACAGTCCATTGCAAAGAAAAATTGAAGCAAGATATCTCCACCAAACCAGCTGTACAAAAGATACTTAAAGATGTCCTACACATAGAAAACCAACAAGACCACAGTAAAGCGCGAGAAACTGCATTCAAGGAAATAAAATTACAACTCAACACCAAAAGCTACAAATGAAGTCCTGTACACATATAGGTTGAACAACAAACTGTTGAATCACCAATGGATCATGGAAGAGATTAGAAAGGAAATACAAATGTTCATGATATTCAACAAAAATGAACACACAAATTACCAGCTCCTCTGGGACACAGAATAGGCAGTACAGAGAAGCAAATTTATAGCTGTGAGTTCCTATATCAATAAATTAGAGAGATCTGAAACCAACAATTTATTAAGACATCTGAACCTCCTTAAAAAAGAGCAGCAAGATAAACCCCAATCCAAGAAATAATTAAAATTAAATCAGAATGAAATGAATTAGAATCCAAAAACACCATATAAAGAATCAACAAAACAAATAATTGGTTCTTCGAAAAATTTAACAATATTGATAGACCCTTAGCAATTCTTACCAGACAAAGAAGACAAGAGACCCAGATAAGCTCAAAGATGAGAATGGAAACATCACCACAGAAACAACCAATATTCAGAACAGTATAAGGGAATACTTCTCAAACCATTATGCTAATAAGTTTGAGAACCTGGCAGAAATGGACATTTTCCTAGCTAATATTGACTTGCAGAAACTCAACCAAGATAAGATAAATCAAGTAACATGACCATATCAAGCATAGAATAGAAAGAGCAATAACAAACTTCCCATCTAAGATAAGCCCAGGACCAGATGGATTTACATAGGTATTCTACAAGGCCTTCAAAGCAGAGCTCAATTCTCCAAAAACTCTTCAATGAAATTGACAGAGAAAGTTCACTACAGAATTCTTTCTATGAAGCCATCATAATCTTCATCCCAAAGCCAGGCAGGGACTCATCAAAGAAAGAGAACTATAAACCCATTTTTGATAAACATTGATGTAAAACACCTTAACAAAATTTTGTCCAATCGACTTCAATATTTCATCCAAAAAATCATACACAACGATCAATCAGTATTTACTTCAGTGATGCAAAGCTGGTTAAATATATGCAAATCAATTAATGTAACTCACTACATCAACAAGAGCAAGGATAAGAACCACATGGTTATCTCAATAGATGCAGAAAAAGCATTAGACAAGATCCAACACCCGTTTATAAAGAAGGCTCTGGAAAAACTATGAATCCAGAGAACATTCCTCAATACAATAAAGGCTGTATTTGACAAACCTACAGCCAGCATTATACTTAATGATGAAAAACTAAATCCATTTTCTCTTAACTCAGGAAGGAGACAAGGATGTCCACTCTGTCCACTTCTTTTCAATCTAGTATTATAATGACTATCTACAGCAATAAGATGCTAATAAAAATGGGATCCAAATAGGGAAAGATGAATTAAAATTCTCCCTCTTCGAGATGACATGATCCTGCATTTAAAGAATCCCACGGAACCACTCAGAAATTACTCATGCTAATTCAAAACTTTGGCAAAGTAGCAGGGTATAAAATTAACTCTCAGAAATCAATGACTTTTCTGTATGCCAACAATGAGAATAGCGTGGCTGAAATTAGGAAAGCAACTCCATTCATAATACCCAACAAAAATAAAATACCTAGGAATTAACTTAATCAAAGAAGTGAAGGACCTTTTTGACGAAAACCTTAAAAACCTGAAAAAGGAAATCAAAACAGAACTTAGAAAGTGGCAAAAACACCCATGCTCCTGGATTAGAAGGATCAACATCATGAAAATGGTAATACTTCCCAAGGCTATCTACCAATTAATGTGATACCTCTCCATATTCCAACCTCATTCTTCAAGGAAATAGAACAGGCAATCCAAATTCCATATGGAACAATAAAGGAACCCGAATAGCAAAAGCAATCCTCAACAGAAACAACAGTGCTGAAGGAATATCAAAACCAAATTTCAAACTGTACTACAAAACCATAGTAATCAAAACAGCTTGGCACTTGCACAAAAACAGACCTCAGTACCAATGGAATAGAATTGAAAACCCAGAAAATGAACACACAGACCTATAGCCACCTAATAGTCGAGAAGGGAGATAAAAAATAGAATGGAAGAAAGACAGCCTCTTCAGTAAATAATGTTTGCAAAGTTGGTTAATCATTTCTAGAAAACTAAAGCTAGATCCTTATATATATCACCCTGCATCAGAATCAATTTCAAATGGATCAAAGACCTCGGAGTCAAAGCAGACACACTAAAAACATTACAGGACAAAATAGGAGATACTCTAGGTATCCTTGGAACAGTACTAAATTTTCTTAATAGAGACCCATGAACACAACAAATCAAAGAAAGGTTGGAGAAATGGGATTGCATGAATTGCAGAGCTTCTGCATGGCAAAGGACAAAGCTCACAAGATCAATAGAAATCCCACGTATTAGGAGAAGATCTTCACTAGCCATAAAAGGGACAAGGGTCTCATATCTAAAATATACATGGAACTCAAAAAATTAAATCCCCCAACAACAAATCCTCAAAGAAAATACTGCCCAATAAATAAGTGGGCTAAAGACTTACAGAGAATCTTCGCCAAACAGGAAAGTAGGATCGCCAATAGACACATGAAGAAATGCTCAAACTTCCTAGCCATAAAAGAAATGCAAATCTAAACAACACTGAAATATAACATCACTCCAGTTAGAATGGCTATAATCAAGAACTCTAATAACACCAGATGCTGGATGGGATGTTCGTGAGATTGTAAACTTGTTCAACCACTTTGGAAAGTAGTATGGAGTTTCCTCAAAAGACTCCACATAGAGCTCCTTGATGACCCAGCAATCCCAGTTTTGGGAATTTACCCAAGCAATCAAAAACAAGAACATACTAAAG
The DNA here is from genome assembly GCF_024711535.1 of Dipodomys merriami. NCBI lineage: Eukaryota > Metazoa > Chordata > Mammalia > Rodentia > Heteromyidae > Dipodomys > Dipodomys merriami. The sequence continues at coordinate 343,081 of NW_027206108.1, forward strand.
CTACCAGCACAACTCTGTTCATTGCAGCATTATTTACCATAGCTAAGATATGGAACCAACCCCGATGCCCCTCAGTAGATGAATGGATCAAGAAAATATGGTATATATAAACAATGAAATTCTATGCCTCCATCAGAAAGAATGAAATTGCCACATTTGTTAGGAAATGGAAAGACTTGGAAAAAATTAAATTAAATGAAGTAAGCCAGGCACAAAGAAATTTAGATCCCATAGTTTCCCTTATTTGCAATAACTAATTTATGTCTGAGACAAGCAGAAACGGTCACATACGTTGATGTTAGGCGAAATGAACCCCATGGTAAGTACTCAAATTGTTTTTCTTTCTTGCTATGGTTTCTAGCATACTTAAAAGATGATTTCTCTGTTGCTTTGAATGTTCCTACTCCACGATATAACCCATGTTTTCAGTATATTTGACGTTGGTATAATTTGGGGAGGGGAAGGGAAAAACCAATTGGGATACAGGATGACCCATTGCAACAATGACATGTACAAGACGTTATGTTGATAACCAATCCTTATAACTTTGGCGTGGAGTGGGGGGGTGCAGAGGGGGAGATGGGAATGGATGGGAAGGGGAAACAAAGGAGGAGGCAACGATGATTGACAAGAAATGTACTCATTACGGTAATCATATAATTGTCAACCCTCTGTATGTATTTTTACAATAAAAAATCATGAAATAATAAAGTAAAAATACATGTCAATTTTTTGTCGGTCATGGGGCTTGAACTCCGAGACTTGGCACTGTCCCTCAGCTCTTCAGCTAAAGGATACCACTATACCACTTGAGCCACAGTGCCATTTCTAGTTTTCAAGAGTTATATTGGAGATAAGAGTCTCACAGACTTTTCTGCACAGGCTTTGAACCACTATCCTCAGATCTCAGACTTTTGGGTAGCTAGGAATATAGGCATGAGTCAACAAAGCCCAGATCCAAGACAATTTTAAAAAAGCAAGCTTATTTGTACTTCTGGCTTTTTCCAAGAAACAGTCTTACTTTTTCAGCATTAGTTTAGATGTAACTGTGAGTTTTTTAATAGAATCAAATATAAGTTTCATTATTACTAAGTATCTTACAAAAAATCCAATGTAATTGACTTTCCACAAAGTCAATTATTACATAATATATTACTCACTATTATTGTTAGAGTCTATATTACATATAATGTGAAGTGACCCATTTCATATGAATTAGTAGATGCTATTTTAGCATTATAAATTCACATCTGTGATTTTAAACGAAGGAAAGAAGATTTTAAAGTTAAAATGACATATGAATGTGTAGTGTGTCCCAACTGAACCAAAAATTCTGAGTTCATACAGACAAAATTATTTTCTTTCCACTAAAGATTTTGAAGTAATACTATTAGAAATAGTGAGGCAAAAGGAGGAAAAATTAAAATCATGTCAAACATTGTGTCTGTTATTCTGCTAACCCTTCCTCTTTGATGACCTGCCAATTCCCAGTTGTCACAAAGCTTCAAATTTCTTTCTTAGAATTCTATTTGGAAAAGTTCTCAATCACTGATTCTTTTTGTACTTTCTGTTATATAAAACAAAATATAGACACAAAACAATTGAAATAAAATGCACACATATGTTGAAGTCATCACAACTGGAAAAAGAACCAACAAAGTAGAACTCCCCCAGGAACAAAACCCTGTTGTGTCAGTTTTTTTTGGAAAGCACAAATAACTCAAATACATGTTAACTTGGAGTAGAGCAATAAAGATAACTGTGTCTCAGAAATACGGTTGTTTTAATTTGTAATTAAATTAATCTAGATGAACCTAATATAGCAAATCCCTTAAATGGATAAAATTGTTTAAAACAAATGTCACTATATGTGGAGTGAGATCTGCACATATTTAAAAGAATAAAATAACGAAATCATGACATACTTTAAAAATTGTGAAATGCTATGAATAGGTCCAATAATATCCATATTGAAAACTAATTCCTACTGCTTTAACAAGAAAAAATATGCAACTCACACAATCTGAACAGTGTACATGAGTCTACATAATTTTAAACTAATCCAAATTACACATTGTAGAAGACTGAATGTGGGTTATCTAAAGGAAAACTTCAACACATGATATAAATGAATTAAAAAAATCTCATGAAAAGAGAGAAGTAGTTACTGGAAAATTCTAGTTTAATAAATGGTGGTCAAAATCTTTCTAGCACTGAAAAAATTGCACAACTATTTAGTTAGATCCAGAAAAAGATGCAAGTTACTCAAGCTTATTTGAAACTTCGGCAAAGTAGCAGAATGCTGACTCTGGCAAGGAATTCATTTCCTCTTTGATCTGACAAATAAATATATGAAAGAACATAACTTCCCCAACCAAATATCAAGACCTAACTAAACATATAACCAGAAAAGTCATCATGTAAGCCGTATTGCAACTGGGGTAAAATTGAGATACCACTTTACCCCAATTAGAATGGCTATAATCAAGAACTCTAGTAACAAGAGATGCTGGACGGGATGTGGACACAAGGGAAACTTAATGCATTGTTGGTGGGAGTGTAAACTTGTTCAACCACTTTGGAAAGCAGTATGGAGTGTCCTCAAAAACTCCACATGGACCTCGCCTATAACCCAGCAATCCCACTTTTGGGCATTTACCCAAATGTTCACAGACAAGACCACACTAAAGCTACCAACATGACTATGTTCATTGCAGCCTTAATTACCTTAGCTAGGATATGGAACCAACCCAGATGTCCCTCAGTAGATGAATGTATCATGAAAATGTGGTATATATACACAATGAAATTCTATGCCTCCATCAGAAAGAATGACATTGCCCCATTTGTTAGGAAATGGAAAAACTTGAAAAAATGATATTAAGTGAAGTAAGCCAGGCTCAAATTAACATATGTCCTATAGTTTCCCTTATTTGCAATAACTAGAATATATCTGAGTCAAGCAGAAAAGGTCATATAAGTCGATGTTAGGGAAATGACCCCTAAGATATATATTCAAATGTTTTTTTTTCTTTAATGCGATTGTTTCTAACACATTTATAAGATGATTTCTCTGTTGCTTTGTATGTCCCTCCCCCACTGTATAACCTGTGCTTTCACAGTATTTGATGTCGGTATAATTTGTGGAGGGGAAGGGAAAAAACAAATCGTTTAACTAGGGATAGAGGTGGATCCATTTCAACAATGAGATGTACAAGTCGTTATGTCGAAAATGAACTTTACAACTTTGGTGCGGGGGGGGGGGAAGATGGGGATGCGGGAGGAGAATGGGAAGGGATAGGAAGGGAAAACAAAGGAGGAGGCTACAATGTTTGATAAGAAATGTACTCATTATTTACCTATGTAATTGTAACCTCTCTGTATAGTATTTTCACAATAAAAAAGAAAAATCAGTGATACTGATTCTGTATTTATTGTAAATGTTGATTTTTTTCATTAATTATTTCCTTTAGCTTGCTTTTTAAAAAAACACTGTGTTAAATGATGTAAATCTTGGTAACTAATTTTGGATGCCTCCTTAAATTTTGTTCTGAGTGTAATGTTTCACTGTAGTTCCTAACCCATGAAATGATGTTGATTACAAAAAAAATTCTAATAGCCACTGTTTATAATACACTAAATCCCTTAAGCATGACAACAATAAGCATTGGTTAACATCTGGATATCAGGGTCTCATGATTGATGAGGCCTGTCTGCATGAGTATCATTGTACCTAAATTCCTCAACCTAAATTTAGCCACTGTTAAAAATTCTTTAAATCTTTGTCACCCTCAGAGATTAAATCTGAATATAAAGCCTAAGGAAAATGATAAAGTAAGAATTTAGATTTTCTAGATATAAAGTAACATTATGCATCATAGATTACCTCATTGGTTTAAAATCAACCTATCTCTCCAAAACATTCTAAGTATTTCCTTAAAATGTGTATTATTCTCATGAAGGGAATGGGGAATGTGAAAAGAGGACTAACCAAGCATTGCCTTCAAATATACGTAATTTGAATTTACCTCTACAATTCGCTATAAGCATTTCTGATAAAAAAAAGTTTGAATAATTGATTTTCTGGTCAGGTATAATATATCCTAGTTTCATATACTAAACTACATTCCGAAAATGGTATATGCTGATTAACTAAAGAAAGTCCTGGAAGAAAAAATGGCATCTCTATACTATGTGATGCCCAGTTCTTAGGTATTTCATTCTGCCTCCATTTAATGAATGTGATTGTTTAAATCCTTCATAAGGTATTAATTAAAATAGATCAGTGTCCTATAATATAATTGTGTATGATTTTATCCTAGAATGATTCAAGGATTGCCCATTCAATCATGACAAACATCACATTCCATTGGTATTCATATGGATTGGAACGAGTTACTTAGGATCTCCTGCCATTTTAAGGTGGCAGGATCAGGATTCGAACTATGGGCTCCAGCTCCCACCACTTAAACCTGAGGATAGGGAACTCACCTGTCTGTCCAAGAACATCATCAACACCAGTGATTAGGCAGGCACAAGTGGCTCTCAGCATTCCTCCTTGATACTTACAAGGCTGTGATAGGAGGATCATTGTCAAAGTCACCCTAGGCAGAAAAGTCCTTGAGCCCCCTTTCCTACTTCAGTGCCAACAAGCCAGAAGTATGGCCGTATGGCTCCAGTTGTAGAGAGCTAGCCTTAAGCAAAAGCAGCTCATCGACTGTGCCCAGATCCTGAGTTCAAGGTCTGGAACTGACAACTAACAGACATACAGAACAATCTGTGCAGCCATCCAGCTAAAGCAGATCACCCTCAGCAGCCTTTATTCACATTTTATAATGAGGCCAATGCAGAAACAGCACAAACCAGGCAGGGAAAGAGAAGATGAGGTTTCTTAGAAGTAACCGATATTCAGAAAATGTAGCTTGGGAACATAAAATGGTAGCATACTTATGTAAAAACTACCATTTAAAAAAAAGATGAGGGGGCTGGTAATGTGGATAACTGAGAGAGTTCTTGCCTACATGCAAGAAGCCTTGGGTTCGATTCCTCAGTAGCACATACACAGAAAAGCCAGAATTGTTCTGTGGCTCAAGTAATAGAGAGCGACAGAGAGTGCCCATGCCTTGTGTTCAACCAAGAACTGGCAAAGAGATAGCTAGGTATTTGGGTATGTAGCTAGCTACGTAGATACGTAGATACATAGAAACATAGATACGTAGATACGTAGATACATAGATATATACATAGAAAGATGATAGATGAATCTGGTTTTGGATGTCAGGAGGAAAGAAGGGCTTTCGTAACTGTTTTATGCGTTCAAATACAATGTTACCCTGGAGTTCATCCTGCTAACAAGGCTAAGGCTTAGACCCTGAGAACTTCATTTGAACCCAGGATTGGTCAATAATGTTTCTTTGCTGCTTCTATATCTGGAGAAATCTAAGAACATTTAGAGTGCATGCAACTTATCACAAAGGAAAATACAGGAAACTCTTGAACTTCTGACATGTCAGCAGTGGAAGTAAGAGTGTCATAGACTTTCCTGCCCTGGCTGGCTTCACCCTGTGATCTTGAGACCTCAGCCTCCTGAGGTAGGATGACAGGTGTGAGGTACTGGTGCTGTGCTAGGTTCATAACTGTAATGACATTGACAATACAAGTCAACTGTTCATCACAAAGGGCTTTGGGAGCATATTAAGTCTTTCAACAATGGACCTTTCAGAACCCTGTAGGACACAATGTTGTAATGCTAGAGTCTAAGAGGCTGGGCATATGGATGTACTACACTTGAACCTTGAGCTCTGACTCCAAATCTGGAGTACCTCAGCGTTCATTTCCAGAGAATGTTCTGCTAATCAGCAAATAGGAAAAGTAATTTGATTGACTGACACTTTTTTCCAGTTGTGTGTCTCAAACTCAAACCTGGGCAATGTCCCTGAGCCCTTCAGCTCAAGGTGAACACTCTACCACTTGAGTCAAAGTGCCACATGTGGTCTTTTTGTGGTTCATTGGAGATAAGAGTCTAACAGGCTTTCCTTGCCTAGGCTGTATTTGAACTGTGGTCTTCAGATCTCAGCCTCCTGAGAAGCTAGGTTTCCAGTTGTGAGCCACTGGCATCTGGCCTATTGTTTCACACAGTCCTGGGGCTTGTTCTAAGGGCCTGGGTACTGTCTCTGAGCTTCTTTTTCTCAATTCTAGCACTCCACCACTTGAGCCAATCCACAGCTTCTAGGTTTTTCTGAGTATGTGGCACTGAGGATTCAAACCCTGGCATTCATGCATGTTGAGCAAGCTCTATACTACTAAGCCACATTCCCACCCCCACCCTTACAATTTTATCCCACAACTTGCCTATCCTTAAGAAAAGGCTTCTGAGTATAAATCATCTAAAGAAATCCCTGAGGAAGTTGTCAAAAGATAAATAAGGCAAAGCTCACATTTGGGAGAGACTCTAAACATGTGATGACTGTGACTAATGCCTCCATTTAATTATGTATGATGTTTCAACACTTAATAAAGTATTAATGAAAAACGAGTCAATGACCTAAATTATTTTGTATAATTGTATAATAGATGTACAAAACATAATAAATATTATGTGTATAATAATTCTAAATACAATAAACTATAAAATGTATAAGATAAAATATATACAAAAATCAATAAAAATCATAATATGTAATATACATACATATGCAAATATATCATATATTACACATATATAGAAATATTTTTTCCATTGCAGATCCTTCATTCAGAACTCTAGCCTGAATTTCTTTTCCTCCAGGACAGTGAGCTTTGCGTTCATCCATAGTGCAAAAGAGTTACCTGGAATGTGAGATCAAATCCCAGCAATGACGGAAATACTGCCCCCAGTTCCAAGACAGTGACTTAATTTTTTTTTAAATCAAGCAGTTATGCCTATTTAGTTCCATACTGAACATTAAAAAATAGCAGTGTAGAATTTTGTACATCTATTCAGACATTTTTCCCATAACCCCAAAATGCTTCTCTGAGCATGACTTTTTTCATTTTTTATTGTAAAAATATTATACAGATGGGTTACAGTTAAATGAGCAAGGTAATGAGTATATTTCCTATTGAACATTGTTGCCTCCTCCTTTGTTTTCCCCATAACATCCCTTCCCTCCAATCTCCACATCTATTCCCCCTGCCGATCTCAGTGACAATTTTTTTTATTTTTGGCTTTGCACAGGGTTTGATCTCAAGTAGTGGCAATTCTGCACTTTCCCTCATACTGCGACACATTTACCAAGACCCTGAGTTCAAATCCAAGGCTAGGAAAGAAAAATGGTAGAAATTCCAAACCAGGGAGCTTTGTTTTTTATTTTAGTTAAATGATTAATTAATTTTTGAATTTATTCTTTATTTTGCCAACATGGGGTTTGAACTCAGGTCGTGCAACTCTGCCTCAGCTTCGATCGCTCTAGGCTGGGGTACAACCTTTGGACCTATAGCCGATCTTGGGCTCTTAGGCCCAGAGGGCTTGCACGAAGAAAAAAAAGTAGGATACCACAAAGAGTGGTGAGTTGCAGAGGGCTGGGGGTTTACATTTTTTTCTTTGCAAGGTGACCATCCTGGGTCTGAATGACACAGCTGCAATTGGACCTGACCAGCCATTGCTGAAGGCTGGTGGGCTATCAGGGAAGCCATAGGCCTACCTGACAACATAGGCCCTGGTTTCAAATCCAGGTCCTGACATCTACCAATGGAAGGATATTACAAGAGACTCATTCCTGTGCATAGGAATACCTATTGAAAGATTACTTCATGCTTCAGTCTAGTCTAAAATTGGATGCAATAATCCTATCATGCAGATTGATCTTAATTAATATTTTATTGAACATGAAAAGAATAATATTACTTCAATGGCAGTATAATAAAGGCCTAAGAGTTGGTAGGAACATCATAGTAGGTTTCATTCAATCATAAACAGACAGATCTGGTTCCCCTTTCCAATATGTATTTATTTGTATACCATCATCTCTTTATCCATGTATCACTGTTTTGGCCAAAACTGGGGCTGGATCTCAGCACTTGGGAACCATCTGATAGCTTCATTGGCTAGAGGTTGCTGTGCTCACACTCATCCATTCATGAATTGGGCCTGCTAGGTCCTGACTTCAGATCCGAGCACTGCCAAAAATTTAATCTTGGAGTAAGAAGACGAGTGTGACACATGTTTTCCTTTTCTCGGAGAGTCCTGAGTGTCAGGCATGATGGATATCATATCTACAAATCTGGATGCTGTGTGATAGGATGTAAACAATGTAATAAATGGTAGTGGTGTCATCAGAGTCAATAAAATAAATGGTAAATAAACGAATAAAACCAGAAATAAAATGAATACACCAAACACAATATGGACTGAATATCTGCATGGAAGTATAAATCCTATGTTTAAAATGGATGTAAAGGGTATGTTTTCCCAGCCTGAAGCTTGAATTCAGGCCTCGGGAACAGGCCTGACTTTCTTGTCTTCAAGCATGGTCAGATTTCCTTCTCTCACAGTGCTGCATATTTACCCAGACCTTGAGTTCAAATTCCAGGCCTTGCAGAAAAAAATGGTACAATTGCAAACCAGGGGGCTATTTTTTTTAATGGCTGGATATTGGGGAAGCCATTGTCCTGCACAATAACTTAGGTTGTAAAACCTGGAGAAGCAAAAGTTGAGGAGGTGACGCCTCCACAAATTGAGCATCTCAGAGACGGAGAGGTGCCCCAGACCTAGAGAGATGTGGTTGTGCGAACACTCTCAGAGGCTGAGATCCACAGGGGGAAACTCCCGCTGCAGGAGTGGTGACCCCTTTGAAGGTGCCCGGCACACACAGCAGCTCACTGGCAGACAGAGCTGGAGCCACAGGCCTCCCACCCCATGAACTGCAACCAGAGCAGGCGTGGGGATGGGAAGTGGGATATTTGGGCATCCTAGAACAAAATCTGCTTCATCCATGACCTGCATGATGACCTGGACTTCCATAGTCCAGAGGATGAGCACCAGCATTGATGCAGCCAGCTGTTGGCACACATCTGCACTGTCTTGGAGTCCCTCATGGCATGTAAAGAGCAGATGTTCATCCTGGATGAACTGTGTTGGGAGAAAGTCAAGCGCATGTGCTGGCTCTCCCAGGAGAAGATGGAGAAAAGAGAGCTGGGGGAGCTGCTGTCCCTTCTTGCAGGGGAAGGAGTGGATAGAGGGCTCCAGATGCCAGCACAGGATGAGCCCCCACCACCGCAGGTGCTTCAGATGCCTCAGGCTCTGGGGTGGGCAAAATGAGGGAGGAGCAGAAAGGTTTTGAAAAATTGCAACTTCAAGACAGCTTGGAAACTGCCAGAGGAGAGGTCTTGGTTCACAGCTCTGTACATGACTCCCCTATGCAGCACATCCTGCAGCAGATGTCCCACATCCAGAGCTGCTTACAGCTGGCGGGCTTGGTCAAGGAGTGCTCGCTTTCTTTTTTCTGTAGACCGATGTGGATTATGACTCTCTATGTGACATAATGATTCTCAAAAGCCACGGCAGCCACCAGAAATAGGTGGCCAGGCAGCCTTCTGTCAAGCCTCCATCTGCCGGGTGATGGGAAGTGTAAACTGCAGGTCAGGTAGGGCAGAGGCTGCCAGGAAGCGGCCCAAATTCAAGGGACATCTAATAGCCCATTGGTGGCCAGGAAAGAGACCCATGTTATGCTTATCTCAAACAATAAATTGTTTTCAAAGGGAAGAAAAGTCTCCAACAAAGATTTTTTCTTCCAGTCGTGGGGCTTGAACTCAGGGCCTTGCCTCTGTCCCTGAGCTCTTTTTGGTTAAGGCTGGCTCTCTACCAGTTGAGTGTTTTCTGAGGGTTCATCGAAGATAAGAGTCTCACATACTTTCCTGCCCAAGCTGACTTGGCACCATGATCCTCCAGATTTCAGCTTCCTGAGTATCTAGGATGACAGGTATGAGCCTCCAGTGCCCAGCTTGTGATGCCTTTTGAAGGCATCTTGTCGAGTCTGTAAAAAGAGTCCCAAAGGGCCTGGATAGACCATGACCCAAATAAGGAGCTGTGATGGAGGAAGACTGACCTTCTAGCCATTCTGTTCTCCACAATTAAAGACGCCAGATGGTGTTGTGTGCATCAAACACCTAGGCCAACAGCCACCAGGCTTAGTGGGGAATAGGTAGAGAATACCTGAAGATTGCAGTGTAGAAATCTCTGATTTTGCATGCATGTGGTGTGTGTGTGTATGTGTGTGTGTGTGTGTGTGTGTGTGTGTGTGTGTGTGTGTGTGTGTGTGTGTGTCTGTGTCTGTGTCTGTGTCTGTGTCTGTGTGAGAACTCAGGGCCTAGGCTCTATCCCTGAGTTTTCTTGGTAAAGCCTAGTGCTCTGCCACTTGAGCCACAGTCCCACTTGCTTTTTGATGGTTAATTGTAGGTAAGAGGCTCAAGGACTTTCCTGTCCAGGGTGGCTTGGAAGCATGATGGGGCCCCAGGTAAACAAGAGTAAACAGAACTCACAGGTACAATCCCTATGGTGGGCAACTCCTGCCCCCTGCTAGCCAGACATGGAACATGAGAGACTGTGCCATCCTCCTCTAGAGTTCAATTGGGGGAAGTAACCAGGGCCAAGCTGACTTTTGCTCACCCTGGGTACTGATGCCAGAGCAGGTCTGTTCCACCCTAGGCCAAGAGAGCTCCAGGAGGCCCGGCTCCAAGGGCACAAGGAAGGGAGAGGTCAGCTCCTGGCCAAGTTAAGAGCCTTTGCCCACAGACACCCCAACTCGGCCTTCCTGATCACCATAAGACCTGTCAAAGAACAACCCCCCAAAAACAAAATTGGAGCTGTGGGTCAAAGTGCTAGAGCTCTAGCATTGAACCAAAGAGCTCAGGGACAGGGACCCCAAGCTTTGAGTTCAAGACCCCCAGCTAACCCTCCCCCATAAAACACAGGTTGGCTAAAGTAAACTTGTAGGATTTGTAAAGTGTTTCTGAAGAATTGTGATAAAAAAAAAGAAAACACCCTAATTCTAATGACAGCTGAACTTGTGACCTACAGCTATGTGCTGAGTTGTTCACAGGGTGCTGTTTGCTGAGGCTTTCCCACATGGAATTTTGTGCTGAGTCCTTAAAAAGGTGCTGTTTTCTGAGTCATCCCAAAGGGTGCTATGTGCTGAGTCCCTGAGAAGATTGGGCCATGCTGGGCTTTTCAAAATGTGCTGTGTGCTTAGTCCATTACACAACATTCTATATGCTGAGTCCTTCAAAAGTTGCAGTGTGCCAATTCACCCCAAAGGGTGCTGTTATGTGCTGAGCCCTTGAGAAGTGAGGGAGGAGGTGAATTTTTCAAGTGCTTTGTGCCAAGACCTTAAAATAGAGTGCTCTGTACTGTCTCTGGGCTTAGTCCTTCGACAGTGTGGTATGTACTGAGTCCTTCCACACTGTAGTAATGTGCTGAGTCTTTCAAAATTGTGCTATCTGCTAAGTTTTTGAAGGGTGCTGTAAAGCACTGAGTGCTTTACACAGGGTGCAATGTACTCAGTCCTTTAAAGGGAGCTGTGTGTGTCTTAACACAGGATGCTATGTACTAAGTCCCTGGGAAAGAGTGCTGTGTGCTTGAGTTTTTCATAGCATGCCATGTGCTGATCCTTTACACTATTGGCTATGGACTCCCCCATTCAAAGGGTGCTGTGTGCTGAGTCCTCTACACACGGTACTATATGCTGAGTCATTAAAAGGGAGCTGTGTGCTGAGTCCTATACACAGGTGCTTTGTGCTGTTTTTAGAAGTGTGCTGTGTGCTGAGTCATCTCAAAGGGTGCTATGTTCTGAGTCCTGGAGAGGCAGTTATCCCCAACAATCACACACACACACACACAGACACACACACACACACACACACACACACACACACAAACACACGGGTCACTGTACACCTGCTTGGTGTGTAGAGTGGAGGGGGAAGGAGGAGAGTCTCCTCCAGTGGTGAGTCTGAGGGGAGATTCGATCTCCCGGGCAGGTACTGGGGTTAGGGTGGAGTAATGATCTGAGATGAGGCTACAATCGCGTGGACTGGAAGCCCTAGGGCCCAGTCAGGGCTGGGCATGCAGCAGGGGTGGGGGACCGGGCCAAGGGGAAGGGGGCGGTGCCAAGGGGAAGAGGGGTAGGACCCAGAGCACACTGTGTTCACAGCGGGGGATGGTGCACCCCATGGGGGCAAGGCAGCCCAGGAGAGGAGTGGGGGCAGAGAAAGAGCAGATCGAAGAGTGAGCACACACACAAGGTCAAGCAGCTTTATCAGCTGGCAACCTCCAAAATCTTAGCGAGGTCCTGGAGGGGAGCACAGAGCATGTGGAGCTCGTGCAGCAGGCACATTGCCACAGGCAGCCACTCGTAGGTGTGGTGGCCATGGTAGACCTGAGTCTGAGGTCCCTGCACAGGGAGCACGGCAGTGGAGGTGGCTGAGGCTGGCACAGTGTTGGATGATGAGGAGGTGCAGAGGCCATGTGCAACCTCGACATGTCCCCGCAGATGCGAGCCTGCCTAATACCTGCAGCATCGCGTTTCAAATATGATGTTTTCAGCTCGGACCCACGGTGACTCTTGAAGTCTCCCAGCAGAGATGGCACACCCCTGGCCTGCTTGCAGCCCCCACCAGGTCCTCGGACTGCTGCCTACAGCTTCTCCCAGTAGTACACCTGTGTGGCTGCCCCAAGGGCCTGCGCCCTGGGAACCTTCCTGCCAAACGCCCCAATCCTGCTGACACGGACCCACCCCTCCTGCCTCCCCTCTCCTGTCCTGCTATTGCCTGCCCCATGCCCCACAGTCTGTCATGTCCCTGCTACAAATGTGCCCCAGGGTTGGAGGGTGGGAGTGGGTGTTGGCTCGGGGATCCCACCCACATCCCTAGTAACCCGTGTACCAGGAAATGGGGAGATGCAGGAATGGGTGAGGAGGGGTCAACACAGAGCTCCTGGCCTGGAGCAGTGAGAGCCACACAGCTGCGCATCTGCACCCTTCCTCTCCCTGGTGGGAACCTGGTGGCTTTAGTCAGAGGTGGGGAGCAGCACCTCCAAACCTGCCTTCTTGGGTCTTTTCCTTTTTGCTGAGGGTGATGGGTGTTGGACGCAAAAGATAGGCCCTCCTTGCTGTGTGAGCCCTTGTCTTCTGTGCTCAGTCACCCTTTCACCTGAGGAGGGTCCCAGAAAAGCCCACTAGTTATGTGAGGGCACTTGGAGTCAGATAGAAGGTGAATATCTGGGAAGAACACACCCCCTCCGACACACATATACCTGACCTGTCCCCCCATATTAGCTGTCAACAGTTCTCACAGGTTGATCACAGTTCCCAGCTCTCCCAGCATCTGCTGGCTCACAGTCGATCTGCTCTCCTAGTCCTTCACAAGAATCCACCAAGTCACCAAGGAGCATCTAGGGTGGAAGTAGGGAGTCTGTCCATGTATGTAGCCTTTAGGACCCCATGCATTTCCCAACACTGCCCCCACCCCATGTCAGACACCCCTCTGGGTCACTGTGACCCCCTTGCTTTTTTTCAGTCCTGGGTCTGAGGAGCCACCTATCTCAGGACACCTTCACACAGCGTGCTGGCCTGAGATTTTGGTGAATGGGGAGTAAATGCTGGTTGTTCCCAAGAGAAAGGGTCTGGCCCTTGAGAAAGGGAGAGGCAGAGTGGTTCTGGGTTATTAGAGTGGTGCTCCTTTGGGTGGGAGCCACTAGTTTGACAAGGGAATCCCTGTACTCCAGCTTGTACCTTGTCCCAGAGGAGGAACCAACAAACTCAGGAGAGACACTGCTGAGTCTATTTGTGTGTGCGTTTGTGTGTGTGTGTGTGTGTGTGTGTGTGTGTGTGTGTGTGTGTGTATGCATGAGAGAGAGAGAGGGATGGAGGGAAAGAGAAAGTGATAGAGAGGGAGGGAGAACGAGAGAGAGAGAGAGAGGAAGAGAGGGAGAGAGGGAGAGAGGGAGAGAGGGAGAGAGGGAGAGAGGGAGAGAAGGAGAGAGAGATCATCTTTCTCCTTATACCTGCCTGTCTGTGCTCAGGTGAATGATCAATTGGCAAATTGCAGGTGCTACATGGAGGAGTTTTCTGTCACAGGTATGGATTTATGTGTGTGTGTGTGTGTGTGTGTGTGTGTGTGTGTGTGTGTGTGTGTGTGTGTGTGTGTGTGTGTGTGTTCAGAGAACAGGGAGAACAATGAAAACATATTTAAGTCATTGTGTCTAAAAAGAGCAAAAGCGTTTTATGTGTATGTGTGTGTGTGTGTCTGTATTGGTTCTTCGTTTTTCATCAATGCCAAGTATGAGTCCAGCCATAATTTGTTTCCTCCTTCACTGTTTCATGGCTCCTTTGGGGAAATTTTCAGTAGACGTTCCTTTCCTCCTACCTCTTCACCTTTTCCTATAGGCTACAGTAGCTGCTGGGCCTGTGTGGGTCTCCCCTAGGAGGCCTGTGTGAATTGCAGACCAGAGTCAAACCTGTCCTTCTGTCTTCAGCCAGAAGGCCAAGAGGCAAGTGTGAATGCAGCCGTACTCTTCTAGCCAGACAGTCTGCTCTTGTGTGTATAGTTGGAGCTAATTCAAGGGTTAGGAATGTGTCTGCCAAACATAATCAAGGAACTAGATGCGGGGAGAGTAGGGCAGGGGCTGTGAGGCAGGGAGTGGCGAATGATGTGACATGGCACATGGTTCACTACAACCGAGGATGAGAAGGCAACCTTACCCAGGGTATTGACTGTGTCCGTGGGCATCTGGGAAGGATGCTCCGGGCCCCCACTGGTGACATGTATTCCCTCCCGAGGCATTGTACCAGTGGTAAATCATCCCTTGGGTCCTGTAGACTCCAATCTATTTCCATTCTGGGCAGTTTCCAGCTGGGCAGTGGTAGGCAAGTGCATTCCCCTTGCGGAGCCCGCTCGGTATCAGGCTGTAGAAGTTAGCTAGGGCTCTCTGAATGCCAGTTTCTGCAACCTGCTGTAGGCTGTCTGGAAGGAAAAGGGGACTGCTGACTTTGGAACCCTTCTATTGGGACAAATTAAATACCATGTTTTCCAGGGTTTTATCTTGAAGCTGGAAATTTCCACTAACACCTGGGATTATGGGTCAAATTAGATGGACCATTTCATCCACCAAACAATGATGTTCAAAGCAGCACAGGTAGAGCTCCCTAGCCAGATGGTCTCCTACTATGAGCTTCATGTCTTGACTGCCTTTCTCTGACAGCTGTTGATTCTATTCCTGCTCTCTCTAGGGTGACCAGCACAGTCGAAGACTTCTTAGGGAGCAGAGATTGCGACTTCACCATCCCCAGCCAGCCAGCTGTGAGCAGCGATGATTCCCAGAACCTGCACTGGATTCTTGGAGATTCAGAAACCCAGGATGCTTCGAGGATCCTTTCTCTGCAACATGAATCTTGGGGGCCGGATATGGCAGACCATCCTGGCTGGCCCCAGGGGGAGAAGAGGAGGCCCCTTCAGCCAGGCCTTCAGCTCAAGGCAACCTCGTTCACACCTGTGTGGGGAATTGAGTTCCACAGAGATGGTCAGCCGCTGGACAGAGTTCTTTGAGAAGATAGGCATCCCAGAGGCCCCAGAATCCAGCGAGTACATCGTGGCTCATTTCTCGGAACCAAAACAGTTAAGTGCAGTGGCACCAGGAGGGCGGGAAGAGGGAGGTCAGAGAACTGTGGGAGATCTACATCAGGCTTCTCCCCACCAGGATGCTTACCTGTCTCAGACGGGACTTTTCTGTAGTATTGTTGTAGGAAGATGCTGACAGTTACAGTGTGAGCCAGGCTCCCAGGACTTCATAGACAATGAAAGATTCCAGTGCTGGTTCCACAGCACATGAAGAAATCTTGAGTTTGAGCTGGATGCCGATGCTTCACACCTGTCATCCTAGCTACTAAGAGGCTGAGATGGGAGGATAAAGGCTTAAGGCCGGGTCAGGAAAGCCTGTAAGACTCTTATCTCCAATTAACTAACAAAAAGGAAACAGCAGAAGTGCATGTGTGGCTGAAGCTGTAGCCTGTTGGCCTTGAGGAAAAGGCTCAGGGACATCACCCAGGTTCTGAGTTCAAGGCCCAGGAGTGAGAGAAAGAAAGGAAAAAGACAGAGGAGGGAATTACAGAGATAGAAAAGGAAGAAAGGAAGGAAGAAGGAAGAACATGCAAGCCTTGGTGTGGAGTCCCTGGATCAAAGGAGCCAACCATTCACAATCTCTGTGGGGACAGTTTCAGAGCATAAAGGCAGTATGTAGGACCAAGCCACTGACCCCTCAGCAACCTCATGACATCCAGGAGCCTTGTGGTCCCCGACTGCAGAGAGAAGCAGCCTCAGGTAGACCCTTGGGCTCAGGGAGGGTCACCAGGTTTCAATTATCTCTGGCCCCAAGGAGTTTATTTTCTGGTCAGATAAGAAGGAAATGTCTAAGGGCTATGGAGGTGTTGGGGTGATGGAGTGTAAAGAGGGGGGAGCAAGGGATAAAAAGGAAGATGAAGAGGGAGGATGATCCCAGGTCAGGTGTGTAAGGACCTCGCCTGTCAACCTAGACCATCACTGATAGAGCTTTTGACTCAGGCACATTGCTATTAAAGGTCCTGGTGCCTGTTGACCACCTGGCTATCATCCACCGCAGGATGCCTGTGCAGTACGACTTTGGGAACTGGGATTTCCAGGTTCAATCTGAAGATCACATCCCTGGTGCTCATTTCTCGACCAGAGACAGAGGTAAGCATGCCACTGGCACAGGACAGACAGGCAATGAAGGCAGGAGTCGGGATGGGTGGTACCCCAAGACTTACTCGAGTGGGCGTTAGGACCCTGTGATTGCCATTCTCAGAGGCATAGATGGGTGTCTTTCCTGGCTCAGCCTTTAGTCTAGATGGCAGATCTGGGACTCAGAGAGGGACACTGAAGTTGGGGAAGGGTTGGGCAGAGGCTGGTGGGAAAACTAGAGGCACTAGGCTCTGAGCAGGGTTGTTTCTTTGAGGATACTCACCACCTAGGAGCATTCCTGGGATGGATGAGCCCTTTTCTGCTTCTCGAGAGAGAGGGACCCTTGGCCCAGAAATCTTTTCGTTCCCACATCTTGTGGTTGGATAACTAGAACTCATCTCACTGCCCAGTATTGAGGCAGTACAGCGAGAGATCCTGAGTCTTTGATAAGGTCAGGGGATCCTCAGTATGAGCTTGTACTTGAATGTGCTAACTAGGTGCATGGTCTATCCCATCTAAGACTGTCATGATGTAGGACATAGAATCTAAAGAATCAGAGCATGATGGGGCCTGTTCTGGGAGTCCTGAGTATTATGTGTTAACTTCAAGCTCCCATGTGTCGACCAGCTTCTCTTTCTTGGGTGGGTCTTTGCTAGAAAAACCATGAAACTAGGGACTGGGTCCTATCCTTTGTCTTTGATGCTGAAAGCTAGCACACTACCATTTGAACCACAGCTCCACTTCCAACTTTTTTATGTGTTTAATTGGAGATAAATAGTTATGGTCTTTGCTGCCAAGGGTGGCATGCAACTACAGTCCTCTGATCTCAGTCTCCTGAAGGGATAGAATGACAAGCATGGAAAAGTATGTTTCGCTGGATGCCAGTAGCTCATGGCTGTCATCTTAGGTACTCAGGAGCTGAGATATGAGGACCATGGGTCAGAGCCAGCCTGGTCTGGAAAGACCCTGGGACTCTTGTCATCAAGGAACTGCCAGAAAACCGGAAGTGGTGCTGTGGCTCAAGTAGTTGAGTGCTCCCTTTGAGCTGAAGAGATCAGGGACAGCACCCAGGCCCAGAGTTCAAGCCGAACAACAGCAAAAAAGGAAGAAAGTAAGACATCTTTGTCTTCAAAGGATGGGGAATGGGGGGGGTGGAAGCAAGCATATGCCGTGGTTGGGAGAACAGTTGCTGGCCTCACTCTACAGACATTTCTAAGAATTCCCCAAGTTTGCCCCAGTTTGAAGCCACAGCTTCAGGAGGATGTGGCCTGTGGCAGGCAGGGATTGAGAGAATGGGTGCAGGGGTGGGATTTTTGTGTCTGTATTGTCTCCATTGAAGGATGGATTTGGATGCTGGGTGTTAGAGTCTGAAGTGAAGGTTTGCAAGAAGTTTGTGGCCTGATGAATTGGGTTTCTTCAGGTATATGAAGGTGGCTGAAGCTGGCTGCCACTGGTGTTCACAACTGTCATCCTAGCTAATCATAAAGCTATAAAGACCACGGTACAAAGCCAACTTGGGCAGGAAAGTCTGTGAGACTCTATGTCTAATGGACCACCAGAGAACAGGAAGTAGTGCTGTGGCTCAATTGGGGAGTGGTCATCTTCAGCTGAAGAGCTGAGGGACAGTACCCTGGCCTAGAGTTCAAACCCCATGACCAACAACAAAATAAGAGGTGACTAAATTTTCTGTATAGCAGTGTGTATGGTAGGAAATTCCATGCTGGGTTATGAGACATTTCAGATATGTGAGGGGCTCATTGTTTTGTCTACAGTGGGTCTGAGGTCTGTAGTGCCACCTTCTTGGGGATGGGAAGAGACCCTAATGGAGGTAGTTCATGGTTCTGTTCTCAGGGACTGCTGAAGCCTTGGGCTACACATGTGTGTGTGTGTGTGTGTGTGTGTGTGTGTGTCTGTCTGTCTGTCTGTCTGTCTGTCTGTCTGTCTATCTGTCTGTCTATCTGTCTGTCTGTCTGTGTCTGCGTCTGTGTGTGTTTAGAGATAGAAAAACTGGGCCTTGAACTCAGGGCCTAGGTGCTGTTCCTGAGCTTTTGTGCTCAAAGCTAGTGCTCTGACACTTGAGCCATAGCTCCACCTCTGGTTATTTGGTGGTTCACTGTAGATAAGAGCCTCACAGACTTTCCTGAATCAGCTGGCTTTAAACAGTGATCCTCAGGTGTCAGCCTCCTAGGATGACAGACATGAGCCACCAGTGCTGGGTTTGTGTGTGTGTGTGTGTGTGTGTGTGTGTGTGTGTGTGTGTGTGTGTGTGTAGAAGTGGGTTGTAACAAGGAGCACCTGAGCCTTTGGTAACTTCTAACTGCTGTCTTTGAGGGTGAATGGGCTTTATGGCTCAGGTCTGGGGGCCTGGAAGTGTGAGACACTTGAAGGGGACTGAGGACGGCTAAATTATAAGATGAAGGGATTTGTGTGCCCTGGAACTGTTCACTCCCTTGGGCCTGGTTGGTGACAGGGGGAGATTGGGAGGACCTGGGGGTGGGGCCCACAGGGCGTGACTCCTCAGGGGGACAGGGAACATGGCCAGCACTTAGTATGGAGCATAATGGCATGGGTCAGACTTTGGGTCTTCTCATCATGGCATCTGATGGGAGAGGCCAACCCTATTTTAAATATTGACCTATGATCTTTTTTTTTTTTTTTTTTTTTGGTCCGGTCATGAGGCCTGAACTCTGGGCCTGGGTGCTGTCCCTCAGCTCTTCAGCTCAAGGCTAGCGCTCTACCACTTGAGACACAGCGCTACTTCCGGCTTTTTTCTTTTTGCTTATGTGGTGCTGAGGAATCGAACCCAGGGCCTCAGGCATGCAAGGCAAGCACTCTACCACTGAGCCACCTTCCCAGCCCCTGACCTATGATCTTCAGATCTCAGCCTCCTGAGTATCTAGGATTATACACATGAATCTCTGGCACTGGGCATCTGATTCTTTTCAGTATATTAGTGTTTGAACTCAAGGCCTTAGGTTTTCCAGGCAGGTCTTCTAACATGGGAGCCAAGTCTTTCTGTCTTGGTCATATCTGAAATAGGGACTCAATATATGCTCAGGATGGGCTGGATTTCGGTCCTCCTGTGACAAGAATTGGCCACCATGCCTGGTCCTCTGTAGTTGGGATGCTAGATATGTAGTGCCATGCTCAGTCATCAGTTTAGATGGATTGTCCCAAACTCTTAATCCATGGCAGCTGATTCTTGACCACAGTTGAAGCTTTGCATTGGGCCTCAACCATGTGACCTCAGTCTCCTCACAGGACAGTTGTGAGGAAAGAAGGGATCAATACAGGGGGATCTGTGGGGCAGGGCCAGGCATAGAGGGAGCAGTCATCAGATATGGTTCTTGGCAATTATGTGAGCCTATTATTTATGGGGCCTATTATTTATCACGCTGCAGGTTTGCTATTATGAAACAAAACATGCCTTTCTTTCATCCTTACCCTATCCAATGAGGAAGGGGATCCTTCACTGTTCAGTTTTGTAGCTGGAGAAAATGAGGCACAGAGAAACCAGGTGACCTACTCATTACCCCCAGCTGAAAGGAAGCTTGGCCTGACTTCTCTGCCATGCTCCCTAGGACAAAGAGTGCTATTTAATCCACTTCTTGGGGTGGGAATTTCAATTATTGTCAGTTGTGGGGCTTGAACTCTGGACCTGGGTGCTGTCTCCAAGCTCCTCAGATAAAGGTTAGCTCTCTACCACTTGAGCCACAGCACCACTTCCGGTTTTCTGGTGGTTCTTTGGAGATAAGTGTCTCACAGACATTCTTGCCTGGGCTGGGTATAAACGTTGATCCTCATATCTCAGCCTCCTGTGTAGTTACCATTATAGGCCTGTGCTACTGGCACCCAGCTTATGTGTAATTCTGACTTTCTCTCTCTCTCACTCTCTCACAGGAACTGGTTGAATGGGTGTTGGAGGAGGTGACTCAGGGTCCCATGTGGCTGGGACTCAAGGTGTCCCTTTCATTCATGAGGTGGGCTGTGGTTCAGGAACTGTCTTGCTCAGCCTGTTGAACTTGCTCCTTGAGGTAAGCCACTCTGTGCCCTGGATAGACTGTTATGGTTATTCCTTGTCAGTCTGTCTGGTGAGTTCTTCCCCACTACCCTCTGCTAAGACAGTTAAAGGAAAGTGGATGAGGAAGTGTTGCATTGTCCAACCAGACAGCACGATCCCGGGCCTCTGATCCTCATCTCCACCTATCTGGCCAGACCCTGATTATAACAAAATGAATTCACTCTATGTCTACTTTGCTTTGCTTAGGTATGTTGTTATGGGGAGGGGGTCAGTGAGCAGAGGAAAGATCTGAGAACTAACATCTCCTGGGGTACATTTGTTCTTGTGACAGAGCCAAGTCATTGCTGTGGATAAGGAAGAAGCCACCATCAGACTGACCCGGAACAGTGCTCAAAGGTAGGTAGGCTGTTGAAGTAGCAAACCCACCCATGTCTGCTTCCCACTCACAAGGGGGGTGCAGTGAAGGTGGCCCGGCACTGGCTCTAGGGGATTATACATGGATGGTGGTGGTCAGGTGCCAGTGGCTCTTACCCGTCATCCTGGCTATTCGGAAAGTTGAAGTCTGATGGTCATGACTAAGAGCCAGCCTAGGCAGGAGAGTCTGAGAGATTCTAATCTCCCATAAACCAACTCTCCCCCTACAAAAAAGCCAGATGTGGTGATGTCGCTAATGTGTTAGAGCCTCAGCCTTGAGTAAAAGAAGCTCAGGGCCTGAATCCAAGACCTAGGACTCAAAAACATAAAATAAATGAATCTTACTTCCAAAAAGGATGGATTCAGTCCTCTCTCTGGTACTTGTAGCCAAAGGTAAGGGTCTTCCCTTGATGTTCCTCTAAACCTCTCTTTCTCTCTATTATCTCTCCCGGCTTCAGTTGCAGGATAGAATTCAGATCATCACACTTGGTGTGACCTCATGTACCCTCTTCTACCCGCCTTCCTTAGGGTGTAGATCCTGGATGTACTCACCACTGGGAGAATGAAGCACCAGAGAGATGATGGTAGGTATCCCCGAAATTCATACTCAAACACACACACACTCACCTACCCAACTCAGACTAGTCTTTTCCAAAGACATTTTATCTCCTTGGATTAACTGACCTAGGAGAGGAACTTGATCCCCACTAAATGACTATTTTAACTAGGACTTGCTAGTTGACATGAGATAAACAAAAGCTCAAAAGAAAGGCCCTGGTGCCTGTCACCTCTGGCTCAGGATCACACTTGACAACGTGGCTACTCGAGAGGCAGAGATCTGAGGATCAAAAAGTGAAGCCATCCCTAAGCTGAAAAGTCAGTGACTCCACTCTCCATGAAACCACCAAATAGCCAGAAGTAGATCTGTGGCTCAAGTGGTAGAGTACCAGCCTTGAGCAGGAAAACCGAGAGGCAGCTCGCAGACCCTCAGTTCAAGCCCACACAAATAAATGGCCCCATTTGTTGCCCCCAGACTGCCTGGGCCTCGAGTGCCTTGTCATGGAGTTAAATACAGCACAGGTCCTTGGGTAATTTATCAGAGCCTTCAGAAAGAAATTGGGTGGTGGAAGCCAGGCCTTCCCTTTTGTGGGCTCACAACCCACATCAACTGAAAGGCAGAGCATGACAAGACCTGCAGCTTGCAGAGTGGAAGTAATCCTCCTCTGCCAGGGTTTTTGGAGTGGGCTTCTTAGAGACAGCACTTGAAAGTGGGTATTGCTTAACAAGGAGGATCTGACAGGAAGCACAGAGAGCAAAGATGCGGTAGATAAAGGACAACATAGCAGAATGTGTTCATTTCCAGCCACGGCTGATGGTGAGAAACTCAGTAAATATGTGCAAGACTGTGCCAAGACAGGCCCAAGGTGTCACAGAAGAACAGCTATCCAAGGTTGGGAATGTGTCTTAGCAGTAGTGGATTCGAGTGGCACTCAGGAAACCCTGGTTTTGATTCCTAAATCCCGCATACACAGAAAAAGCCAGATGTCTCACCTTGGCTCAGGTGGAAGAGCGCTCACCTCGAGCAAAAGTAACTTGGGGACAGCGCCTGGGCCAAGAGGTCAAACCCCATCACTCCACGGGACCTGGTTGACAGGTGGATGGCTATGCCCTGTATCTCTTAGTTGATCAATCCATGCATTGTGTCTCTTTCTTTGACAGCGTGGATCTGGACACTCCTTCTGTCCTGAGCATTCCTGGACCCACTTATCAGCAACCCTCTTGACATTTTCCATGGGGAAATGGAGCACCTGGCCCCAGAAATTCTCAGGTAATGGTTGGGTGGGGCGGGGGGATACTGGGCAGGCTAAAGAAGTCTTAGTAGGTCTGATCTGCCCCGGAAGACCAGGCCATCCAGAGGAGGTGGATGGGAGCTTAGAGAGGGGGGGTAGTGATGTGAAGGGGGCCCTTTAATACCCATGGCCCTACCCAGATTCTGAGCCTCCATTTGCCATGCCTGAGGGAGGAGTGTCTAGGTGGTAGTGTTTAGAGGAGAACGAATTGGAAATTCTAAGGAATGAGAAACCATAAGTCCCGCGCTGGTGGCTCACACGTGTCATCCTGGCTACTTGGGAGGCTGAGATCCAGAGGATCTTGTTTCCCAGCCCAGGCAGGAAAGTCCTATGAGAGTTTCATCTCCAATCTCCAACCAGAAGTGGCACCATGGCTCAAGTGGTAGAGCACTGGCCTTGAGCAAAAATTATCATCAGGGACAGTACCTAAGCCCTGATTTCAAGCCCCTCAACCAAAAAACAAAAAAAAAAAAAACAAAAATCAAAAAAAGAACGCACCCCTTGCTTGCAAGAGATGGTGAAGGAATGCGGTTGCTGTGGTTGGGAGAACAGGTGCTGGCCTCAGTGTACAGACATTTCTAAGAACTTCCCAGGTTTGCCCCAGTGTGAAGCCACAGCAGGGTGTTCATTGCCTTCCCAAGAACTCCAGAGGTTGTGTCCTATCTTAGGCAATGAGTGGGCGAATGAGAGCAGGGGTGGGAGGGTAGAGTCAATTTTATTCTCTCCATCCAAGGAGGAATAATTTTGCATGCTGGTGTCAAAGTCTGAAGTGAAGGTTTGCATGTACTTTGTGGCCTGACAAATTGGATTTCTCCTGGGTCTAAGAAGGTGGCTGAAGCCAGGCGCTGCCCATGGCTCACAAATTTCATCTTCACTACTCAGGATCCTGAGATCTGAGGATCACAGTTCAAAGCCAGCTTGGGCATGAAAGTCTGGGTGACTTTATCTCCAGTGAACCACCAGAAAACCAGAAGTGACGCTATGGCTCCAGTGGTAGAGTGCACACCTTCAGCTGAAGAGCTGAGGGAATACACACAGGCCCAAAGTTCAAACCACATGACCAACAACCAAAAATAAGGTGGCTGACTTTTCTTCATAGCAGTGTGTACAGTAGGAAGTGCCATGTTGATTTATGTGCCATTACAGATGTATGAGAAACTCTGAATTTTGTCTACATTTGGTATGAGGTCTATAGAGCCATCTTTCGGGGGTTAGGATGTTCAGGTGATCTGGGACTGCTGAGGCATTGTGTTACCTGTGTGTGTGTGTGTGTGTGTGTGTGTGTGTGTGTGTGTGTGTGTGTCTGTGTGTGTGTTTTCCTCATCTTTCTCTGTCCACTTCCAGGGTGCCTGTTCCACTCTTCCTAAACTCGGATGGTACTCCTCCTCAATAGCAACCTTGCATTTAACCCCCTATCAGGGTCGACAATGAGTCCTAAATTGCCAGAGACCTGCATATACCAGCTTATCTTTGGGGCCCATGTCCGGCTGTCCATATCTTTGGCCGCCTCCAGGGGATTCTGGATCTGCAGGGCCAGCTGGCATATGTTCTCCCCTGCCTCTGGGTTGGCAGAGTCAGTCATACGTTGTCATGTCCTTTTCCTCTGGCTGCATGTCCTACTCCCAGCAGGCTGGTAGTGGAGTGGGGAAAGGGTGGTTTCCAGTGGCTTTGGCCAGATCGAGCTTGATAGCTAACTGAAGGCTGCCCAAGCAAGGATGTTCTGGGAGGTGAAGCCAAGGTGGCTTAGAAGTGTTGGTCAATATCAAGGAAAAGTCAACCTACCTTAACACAGGCAAGTCTATCTTCTGGGCCCAGCTGGGCCTCTCAGGTCCTTCTAGACAATTCCGGATCCCCAGAATACAGAGGCACAGACTTTAGATTCCAGGACCAGGGAACTGTGGGATAAGGGACTGGTATGTACCAGTACCTCAGTGTTATGGTGCATTAGCCGTGACCTGGATATGCCCCACTTGTGTAAGTTCACTTCTTAATCCAGTGCTGGCCACACACCAGCTACTTGTGCTGTGGAAGTGGCAGGATCAGAAATGAGATCTAGGCTGACCAAAATCTGGATTTATGGCCTGATTGGGGTAGGGGGGTGGTCTTCTTAGAGTTGGAACTCAGAGCTTGGCACTGTGTGCCAAGCTTCCTTTGCTCAAAACTAACACTCTAGCACTTGAACCACAGCTCACCTTTCATCATTTTTACTAGTTTAGTAGACATACAAGTCTCACAAACTTTCCTGCCTGGGCTAGCTTCAAGTTGCCACCCTAAGAGCTCAGCCTGTTGAGTAGCTAGGTTTGCTGGTATGAGCCACGGGCCCTGCTAAGGTTGTTTGTGTGTGTGTTTGTGTGTTTGTGTGTGTGTGTGTGTGTGTGTGTGTGTGTGTGTGTGTGTGTGTGTGTGTGTGTGTGTGTTTCCCGGGGCTTGAAATCAAAGCCTAAGTGCTATCCTTTAGCTTGTTTGCACAAGGTTGGTGCGGTACCACTTAAACTACAGTAGCTCCACTTCCCATCTTTTTGGTGATTTATTGGAGATAAGAGTCTGCCCAGGCTAGCTTTTAATCTTGATTGATCCTCTGGTTTCAGCCTTGAGTAGCCAGGATTATAGCCACTGGCATCCAGCTGCAAGGATGCCTTTTCATACTCTCTTCTATTCTAACCGCTGTCTACTTGCCCTAGCCTAGATCTCTGACCTCCACAACAGCTCTCAGCAGCACCTGATAGTGTGGAGAACACATTTATTTGTCCTCAGGGAAGGAGGTTATGTTTCGTCTGAAGCCTGGGTAGGCTGTAGATGGGTCCTCAGCTGGGAGAGAGGTAGTCTCTTTTATCCAAGAAGGGTTAGTGTGGCCTAAAGCTAATAGCTCATTTCTCATATTACTAGCTGTTCAGGAGTCTGAAATCTGAAGATTGTCATTAAGAGGAAGCGCAGCTGTATCCTTAAACAACTGGTTTTTCCCCATCTCCTCCACAAGTTATACTGACATCAAATATAGTGAAAGCAAGGGTTATACTGTGGGGGAGGGACATACAAAGCAACAAAGAGATAATGTTATAAATGCGTTAGAAACACATGCATGAAAGAAAAAAACATTAAAATACACATCTAAGGGTTCATTTTCTTGACATCACATTATCTTACCATTTCCGCTTGACTCATACATATATTAGATATTATAAATAAGGGAAAACATGGGACCTATGTTTCTTTGGGCCTGGCTTACTTCACCTAATATATTTTTGTCCAAGTTTTTCCATTTCCTAACAAATGGTGCAATGTCATTCTTTCTGATGGAGGCATAGAATTCCATTGTGTATATATACCACATTTTCTTGATCCATTCATCTACTGAGGGGCATCTGGGTTGGTTCCAGATCTTAGCTATGGTAAATACTGCTGCAATAAACATAGCTGTGCTGGTAGCTTTAGTGTGGTCTTTTTGGTAAACATTTGGGTAAATGCCCAAAAGTGGGATTGCTGGGTCATAGGGGAGTTCTTTTTGAAGTCTTTTGAGGAACCTCCATACTGCTTTCCAAAGTGGTTGAACAAGTTTACATTCCCACCAACAATGAAGTAAGGTTCTTTTCTCTCCACATCCCCTCCAGAATCTGTTGTTAGAGTTCTTGATTTTTGCCGTCTAACTGGAGTGAGGAGATATCTCAATGTTGTTTTGATTTGCATTTCTTTTATGGCTAGGGATGTTGAACATTTCTTCATGTGTCTATTGGCCATCCTTCTTTCTTCTTCAGAGAAGTTTCTCTTTAAATCTTTCGCCCACTTATTTATTGGGCAGTTGTTTCTTTCAGGATTTGTTGTTGGGGGGTTTAATTGTTTGAGTTCCAAGTATATTTTAGATATGAGATCCTTGTCCGTTGTATGGCTAGTAAAGATCTTCTCCCAATCCGTGGGCTTTCTATTGATCTTGCTAGCTGTGTCATTTGCCCTGCAGAAGCTCTGCAACTTTATGCAATCCCATTTGTCCAACCTTTCTTTGATTTGTTGTGTTTCCGGGTCTCTATTCAGAAAATTTCGGCCTGAACCAAGGAGACCTAGGGTTTCTCCTATTCCATCCTGTAATGGTTTCAGAGTTTCTGCTGTGAGTTCAAGGTCTTTGATCCATTTGGAGTTGATTCTGGTGCAGGGTGATATATAATATATGGAGGAGATGGGGAAAAACCAGTTGTTTAAGGATACAGGTGGACCTATTGCAACAATGAGAAGTACAAGTTGTCATATCCAAAACGAGCTTTACAACGTCGGTGGGGATGGAAGGGGGGAAAGAGAAGGATTGGGATTGGGGGGGGAGGGGGGAGGGTGGGAAGGGATAAAAAACAGAAAGAAAAAAAAGAGGAAGCGCAGCAAGAAACGTCTGTGAGACTCTCCTCTCCAAGAACCACCTGAAAGCTGGAAGAAAAGCTGTGGCTTTTCCTGAATGAAAAAAGTGAGGAACAGAGCCCTGGCCCTCAGTTCAAGCCCGAGAACCAAGATGCATGCTTGCTCATCCACACACAAGCACACCACACACACACACACACACACACACACACACACACACACATACAGAGGAAGGTGGTAATGCTGAGCTGAGCTAGAACTGGGGGCAGTCCTGAGGCATAGTCACAGTAAATTCTCAAGCCAAATCAAGTGCTTTCTCCCTAAGTCCGTCTTGGGCTGAGGGGTCTGGGCCATGGCAGTAAGTTCCATAGAACCTACCTTTCCATCTGTGCATAGGGCCACAGGAGCAAGGGAAGGACACTAGGGATGCTCGTTTGCAGTCGGCCCACGATTGCAGATCTTAATCTGCACCTGAGCAATGGTGAGGAAAGCAGGACTCCAAGCCCTGGGATTCCTGGGATAGCAACTGCTACAAGAAGCAGCCAGTTGGCTGTGGATTCTTGAACCTACAAGCCTTTCATGAGCCCAACTCAACACCTGCCCAAGGTGTGCCTGACAAATTCACACACTTGTGATACCGGCATGAGTGGATGTTACTTGGTGTGACATCTTGCTCCTCCTGCCCCTCCTGGCCCAGAATCGTGGTCTGAGACAGCGATTTACTGCTGAGATCCATATTGCACCCATGACAGATGCAATTCTGATCTCCATGCCCCAAGTCTCGACCCTTCTCTGGTACTGTAGCCTGCTATGTAGGCAATGGCCTCCAAACAGGCTCCACTCAAGACTTGTAGGACACCTAGACATTGGGAGACCCTCAGGGAGCCCACTGGAAACTACTTTGCCTTGAGCAACAGAGTGAGGTCCAAGCAGACCAGGTGTTGGTCACAGGGTTTGAAATCTGGGTGTGGGCTCTGTCGCCAGCTCTTAAGCTTACCACTTGAGCTACAGCAGAACTACGTCTGGTCCTCTGGAGGTTCCTTCGAGATCAGAGTCTCCCGGACTTTCCTGCCTGGGCTGGCTTTGAACTGCGATTCTCACATCTCAGCCTCCTGAGGAGGTAGGAGGACAGGTGTAAGCCACCGGCGTCCAGTGGTTCTGGGCTTCACCAGAGTAGACTAGGAGCTACTGAAAGCTTTTCTTTATTTTTCTGTGCCAGTACTGGGCTTGAACTCAGGGTCTGGTCTCTGATCTCTTAAATTTTTCCCTCAAGGTTACCACTCTAACACTTGAGCCACAGATGCATTTCTGGTTTTTGGTAGTTCATCTGGAAGAAGAGTCTCACTAACTTTCCTCTCCTGATCTGGCTTGACTCTCGATCTCTATCTCAGTCTCCTGAGTAGGTAGGATTTACAGGGTTTGAGCCATTGGTGCCATTGGGCTAGAAGCTTTTCTTTTTTTAAAATTTATTTATTTATTTATTTATATATTTATTTAATTTGTGAACATACTGTACAGAGGGGTTACAATTACATGGGCAGGATAATGCGTACATTTCTTACCAAGCATTGCAGTCTCCTCCTTTGTTTACCCTTCACATCCCTTCCCATCCTCCTCCTCCCCCCCCAGTCCCAATCCTTCTCCCGCCTCCCTCACCCCCCTATCAGCACCGACATTGTAAAGCTCGTTTTGGACATGACAACATGTACTTCTCATTGTTGCAACAGGTCCACCTGCATCCTTAAACAACTTGTTTTTCCCCATCTACTCCACAAGTTATACTGACATCAAATATGGTGAAAGCAGGGGTTATACTGTGGGGGAGGGACATACAAAGCAACAACGAAATAATCTTATAAATGCATTAGAAACACATGCATGAAAGAAAAAACATTAAAATACATATCTAAGGGTTCATTTACCTAACATTACATTATCTGAACTTTTCCCTTTGACTCATACATATACTAGATACTGCAAATAAGGGAAACCATGGGCCTATGCTTCTTTGTGCCTGGCTTACTTCTCTTAATATAATTTTTTCCAAGTCTTTCCATTTCCTAACAAATGGGGCAATGTCATTATTTCTGATGGAGGCATAGAATTCCATTGTGTATATATACCACATTTTCTTGATCCATTCATCTACTGAGGGGCATCTGGGTTGGTTCCAGATCTTAGCTATGGTAAATACTGCTGCAATAAACATAGTCCTGCTGTAGCTTTAGTGTGGTCTTTTTTGTAAACATTTGGGTAAATGCCCAAAAGTGGGATTTCTGGGTCATAGGGGAGTTCTATGTGGAGTCTTTTGAGGAACCTCCATACTGCTTTGAAAAGTGGTTGAACTAGATTACTTTCCAACCAACAATGAAGTAAGTTTACCTTCTGTCCACATCCCCTCCAGCATCTCTTGTTGTTAGAGTTCTTGATTTTTGCCATTCTAACAGGCGTGAGGTGATATATCAATATTGTTTTGATTTGCATTTCTTTTATGGCTACGGATTTTGAACATTTCTTCATGTATATATTGCCCATCCTTCTTTCTTCTTCAGAGAAGTTTCTTTTTAAATCTTTCGCCCACTTGTTTATTGGGCAGTTGTTTCTTTGAGAATTTGTTGTTGGGGGATTTAATTTTTTGAGTTCCAAGTATATTTTAGGTATGAGACCCTTGTCCGTTGTATGGCTAGTAAAGATCTTCTCCCAATCGGTGGGCTTTCTATTGATCTTGATAGCTATGTGCTTTGTCATGCAGAAGCTCTGCAACTTTATGCAATCCGATTTGTCCAACCTTACTTTGATTTTTTTTGTTTCCATTTCTCTATTCAGAAAATTTCGGCCTGAGCCAAGGAGACCTAGGGTTTCTCCTATTCCAACCTGTAATGTTGTCAGAGGATCTGCTTTGATTTCGAGGTCTTTGATCCATTTGGAGTTGATTCTGGTGCAGAGTGATATATAAGGGTCTAGTTTTAGTGTTCTGCATGTAGTTAACCAATTTTGCCAGCACCATTTACTGAAGAGGCTGTCTTTCTTCCATTCTATTGTTTTAGCTCCTTTGTCGAAGATTAGATGGCTATAGGTCTGTAGGTTCATTTATGGGTTTCAATTCTATTCCATTGGTCCTGAGGTCTGTTCTCATGCCAATACCAAGCTGTTTTGATTACTATGGCGTTATAGTAGAGTTTGAAATTTGGTATTGATATTCCTCCATCAGTGTTCTTTCCATTGCAGATCGTTTTTGTTATTCGGGGTCTTTTATTGTTCCATATGAATTTTTGGATTGCCTCTTCTATTTCCTTGAGGAATCAGCTTGGAATTTTGATAGGTATCGCGTTGAATTTGTAGATAGCCTTGGGAAGTATTGCCATTGTCACGATGTTAATCTTTCCATTCCAGGAGCATGGGAGTTTTTGCCGTTTTTTAAGTTCTGTGTTGATTTCCTTTTTCAAGATTTTAAAGTTTCCATCATAGAGGTCCTTCACTTTTTTGGTTAAGTTAATTCCTAGGTATTTTATTTTTTGTGGGGCTATTACAAATGGAGTTGCTTTACCAATTTCAGCCACACTTTTTTCATTGTTGGCATACAGAGAATCCATTAATTTTTGAGGAATTTTATACCCTGCTACTTTGTCAAAGTTTTGAATCAGCTTGAGTAATTTGGGTGTGGAGTCTAGGGGATTCTTTAAATACAAGATCATGTCACCTGCAAAGAGGGAGATTTTTATTTCTTATTTCCCTATTTGGATCTCCTTTATGTCTGCATCTGGTCTTATTGCTATAGCTAGGCCCTCTAATACTAGATTGAAGAGAAGTGGAAAGAGAGGACATCCTTGTCTTGTTCCTGAGTTAAGAGGAAATGGCTTTAGTTTTTCACCATTAAGTATAATGCTGGCTGTAGGTTTGTCATATACAGCCTTTATTGTATTGAGGAATGTTCCATGGATTCCTAATTTTTCCAAAACCTTCATCATAAAGGGGTGTTGAATCTTGTTGAATGCTTTTTCTGCATCTATTGAGATAACCATGTAGTTCTTATGCTTGCTCCTGTTGATGTGATGAATAATATTAATTGATTTGTGTATATTGAACAAGCTTTGCATCCCTGAAATGAATCCTGTTTGATCATGGTGTCTGATTTTTTGGATGAATTATTGAAGTCGATTGGGCAAAATTTTGTTGAGAAGTTTTGCATCAATGATCATAAAAGAAATGGGTCTATAGTTCTCTTTCTTTGATGAGTCCCTGCCTGGTTTTGGGATGAGGGTTATGATGGATTCATAGAATGTATTCGGTAGTGAACTTTGTCTTTCAATTTCATTGAAGTGTCGAAGGAGTATTGGTATGAGCTCTGCTTTGAAGGCCTTGTAGAATTCTGCTGTAAAACCTTCAAGTCCTGGATTTTCTTAGCTGGGAGCTCTCTTGTTGCTCTTTCTATTTCAATGCTTGATATGGGCATGTTAAGATGGTTTAACTCATCTTGGTTTAGTTTTGGCATGTCAATGTTTGCTAGGAAAAGGTCCATTTCTGTCAAGTTCTCAAACTTATTAGCATAAATTTTGAGAAGTATTCCCTTATAATGTTTTGAATCTTGGTTGTTTCTTTGGTGATGTTTCCATTCTCGTCTCTGAGTTTATCTATTTGGGTGTGTTCTCTTCTTTTTCTGGTAAGATTTGCTAAGGGTCTGTCAATTTTGTTAATTTTTTCGAAGAACCAACTCTTTGTTTTGTTGTTTTTTTCTATAGTTTTTTTGATTCTAATTCATTTAATTCTGATTTAATTTTAATTATTTCTTTAGATCTACTGGATTGGGGTTTATCTTGCTGATCTTTTTCAAGGAGGTTTAGATGTGTCATTAAATTGTTGGTTTCAGTTCTCTCCAATTTGTTGATGTAGGAGCTCAGAGCTATAAACTTGCCTGTGAGTACCGCTTTTGCCTTGTCCCAGAGGAGCTGGTAATTTGTGTGTTCATTTTTGTTGAATAGCATGAACATTTGAATTTCCTTTCTAATCTCTTCCATGACCCACTCGTGATTCAGCAGTGTGTTGTTCAGCCTCCATGTGATACCAGACTTTCTTTGGTGGCTTTTGGTGTTAAGTTCTAATTTTATTCCCTTGTTGTCAGAGAGAATGCAAGTTACAACTTCAATGTTTCTGAATTTAGACAAGTATTTTTTTGTGGCCTAAACTGTGGTCAATTTTAGAAAATGTTCCATGTGCTGCTGAGAAAAACGAGTATTCTGATGCTGCTGGGTGAAATGTTCGGTTGATATCTGTTAAATCTAGTTGATCTATGCAGCTGTTTAGATCTGCAGTTTCTCTGTTGAGTTTTTGCCGAGTTGATCTATCTAGTGGGGAAAGTGGTTTGTTAAAATCCCCAACAATTAATGTCTTTGGAGTTATATGGGATTTGAGGGAAAGTAGTGTTTCTTGGATAAATTTGGGTGCTCCATTGTTTCGCGAGTCGATATTTAGAATTGTAATATCCTCCTCAAAGAGAGATCCCTTAATTAGTATCTACCAACCTTCTTCATCTCTTCTCACCAATTTTAATTGAAGTGTATTTTTATCTGATATTAGGATTGCGACTACTGCCTGTTTATGGGGGCCGTTTACTTGGTAGATTTTGTTCCAACCTTTAACATTGAAAATGTGTTTGTTTTTATGGGCAAGATGTGACTCCTGAAGGCAGCAGATAGAAGGGTAATGTTTTTTAATCCAACTAGACAGTCTACGTCGATAATTGGAGAGTTCAGTCCGTTAATGTTAAGAGAAAGGAATGAGAGGTATTTGAGAGTTCTTGCCATGTTATCCATATTCTTGGGGGTTGCAAAAACTGTGTTCTTACTATGGTTCTTGGATTCTCAGTTTGCGTTCAGTTTCTTGACCTTTATTGTGGTCTTGTTGGTTTTCTATGTGTAGGACATCTTTAAAAATCTTTTGTAGGGCTGATTTGGTGGCATTCCTGTAGTTCTCTTTGAGTGTTCTCAGCCTGTTCACGGCATTCCTGCCTTTCTCTTTGAGTATTCTCAAGCTGCTCATGCAAATCCTGTATCAGCTTTTGAGTAGCTTCGTCATGCTTATGATATTCCTGTATAAACTTTGGGAATGCCTCCTCTCTCTCCCTATCACGCTCACACAGAGACCTTTGTATGCTTTCAATCTTTGATTTATCATGTTTGGCAGCAGTGTTTGTAGAGCTATTTGGGAATTCTCCTCTGGATTATTTATTTTCTGTTCTGTCCCCTGATTATCGGTATTGAGAATTGAAATACCCGGTTTTGCCATTTTTCTTGTGTTTTTCTGGCTTACTTTGCCCATTTGAGATGAAAATAGCTCCAGTTTTGTGCTAGAACACTATCTTTAGGCAAGCATCAACCCAAGTCTGAATTTGCACAGTCAATAGTCTACAGTAGGTGGGAAGTTGGCTCAGTGGTAGAGCACTTGCCTTGCTTGCATGAGGCCCTGGGTTCAATTCCTCAGCACCACATAAGCAAAAACAAAAAGGCCGGAAGTGGCACTGTTGCTCAAGTGGTAGGACACTAGCCTTGAGCTGAAGTGCTGAGGGACAGTGCTCAGTCCTAGAGTTCACGCCCCAAAACCGGCAAAAAATTAAAATAATAGTCTAAAGATACAATCTAGTTCAACAGATACATCTATTCAACATCAAACAACTATACATTAATGGGCTATGAACCACAAAGTAGAATTTGGAAGACCAGAAATTATTAGGGTAATGCAGAGATGTGGGTAAAAAAATAGGAATAGATTGATGTGGGGAGGTTCAGGGAGAGTTAACTAAGTCTTAATCTCAAAGCAGGAAATAGGTTGGGTAGGATGAAAGTAGAGAGAGAGAAAAAGAAAGAAAGGGAACGGGAAAAGGAAAGAGACCAGAAAAAATAGAAAGGTAGAAATTAATAGAATAATGTAGAATCAATAACAATCTATTTAGATAAGAACGTGAATTTATTTAGAGAAGGGAGGGATATAAAGGAGATGTGAAAAACTTAAAAATAAAAATGCTTAAAATATTATATGGGTATAAAGAGGTAGTACTGCTATTAAGGAATTTAAGTCTTAGACGTTTTGACTTGAGTAATAAATTTGTGGGTTAAGTGTGTACACAATGGGGGATAGGGTCTAATAGTGAACTATGGGTTTATCTGAGGATGTACAGGACAAGAATTAAGTAACATAAAGAAGAACGAAAGAGAGGAGAAGGTGAAAAGAATAAGAAAGGAAGAATAAAAAGATGAGAAGTTCAGTAGACCTAAACAAAAAACAAAAAGATAATTAAAAAAGAAAAAAAGAGAAAGAAGACCAAAAAAGAAAGCAAAAATGCACACTCCCGTATCCCCAAAATAAAAATTATAAGAGGAAAAGAAAGTTTCTGGAAAACAATATGTTTTTATCAAAAAAGGCAAAGATTAAAGATTGAAAAAAGTTTTAGAAAAGAAAAAAAAATTTTTTTATATATAAGGTACCAAAAATAAAAACTAAAAAAAAAAGAAGACGAAGAAGCAGAGAAAAAAGAAAAAAAAAACAATCAAACAAACAAACAAACAAAAACTTCTTTGATTTTTTTTGGCAGGGAGGAGTGGGAAAAATCCTGTATCTCCCTTGTGTCCATAACCAGCCTCTTTTTGGAGTCTCTGGTCTGCTTGTGGTCCTGTGGCTTGGTTAGTTTCTTAAGTCAGTTTGTTCGAACAGGCAGTAAAATGCTCTGCTTTACCCAGAATTTGGTCATCCTCCTCCCAGGCTAGTTCATTGGGAGACAGATCTGCTTTGAGTACCACAAAAGAGGGGGATGCAGTGATGAAGCTCGGTTCTGGTAGCTTTTCCGGGGCTGGTTTGTGAAAACCTCACAGAGTCCAGCCTGGAGCCATTCTCAGGGTTTCTGTTTACTGATTTTCTTTTGAGTGTCGAGGCTGCTAGAGGGAAGGGAAGCCTCTGGCTCTGATTACCCAGTGAAGAAACCCACTCCTCGGGCTGGCGCCCGAACTGGGTGACTTTTCCCTGGGTGGAGCTGAGTCTGGCAGGTCACACCGCCATTAAGATCTTGTGACCTGCTAAATGAGTCGTTTTATTCCAAGGCCTGAGCTGGAGCTAGCAGCTCCTCCGAGATTTGTTGGTATCCAAGATGGAGATCAACGGTTCTGGGGTGGGGGAGGGGTGGCCTTCCCTCCTCTGGTCCCTGAGAAGGAGTGAGGACATCAGGCTTTTACTCATGCCCAGTCTTAGTTCCTGGGTCGTCTCTGGTCTACGAACTGCAGGATGAAGATGTCTGCTTCTTGTCGGTTCTTGCTGGTGTTGAGTAGAATCTGCTCGCCTGCTGCGTCTGGCTCCTTCGTCCCGGACTCTCTGTTGCTCAGGTATGGCGCCTGCACTCGCCCGCCAACGCCACAGCAGCCGCCGCAACGGCGGCTGCTGGCAAGGCCTCAGAAGAGTCTCCTTTCCTGGGTTTCCTTCTCTGGCCTAACTCTCTGTCCTGTGATGGCACAATTGGTGTAATTCTCTGACTTAGGACTGTTCACTGGAACTCTAAATCTGTTTTCTATGCAATAGCTTACTTAGACTCCAGGTTCTCCTCTGCCATCTTCCCGGACTCCCTAGAAGCTTTTCTTAAGCAAGAGTTCTTCCCTGCATTTGCCCTGACTCCTCCATGCAAAGGATGCCTGAGGCTTAGGAATTATGAAAAATAGGCTTCCAACCACAGGAAATGGCTGGAGTCCCTGTTGTAAAGCCAAGATTAGCTTCCCCCCGGGCCCCATTCTAGGACCCTACCCTCTGTCCTGTGACTCAAGTACAAACCTTAACCCAGCCTTGAATGTCCTGCCAGACTTTTCTGAAGCCACAGAGCCTTCATTCCAACCACACCACCTGCTCTACAGCACACCTCAGGACCCTTGTCGTGAGGCTGAGGCTCTCTGTCCTGTATCCACATCTTAGAACTCCTGTGGAATTTTGGCACTGGATATATCACCTCCTGGAACAAGTCTTTGCTTCCCTTCTCCCTCTTTTTTTATATTGAGTTGCTAGAGATGGAATTTTTGCAGGCTGAGTGGCAAATGCTCTATCTTTGTGTGTGTGTGTGTGTGTGTGTGTGTGTGTGTGTGTGTGTTTGTGTATGTGTGCGTGCACGTGCACGTGTGTGTGCCTGTCCTGGGTTTGAATTAATGGCCTAGATGCTATACTATCCCTGAGCTTTTGTGCTCAAGGCTAGCACTCTACTACTTGAATCACAGTTCTATTTCTGGCTTTTGGCTGTTTAAGTGGAGAAAAGGTTTTCATATAGACTTTCTTGCCTGCAATTGAGATCCTTAGATCTCAGCTTCCTGAGTAGCTTCCAGGGGTGAACCACCAGCACCTGCCTTCTACCCTACCTCTTACATATAACCTTGGCCCTCCTCTGAGTCCCAGAGAAAATATGTCTCACTAGGTTCACTTTTTTTTATAACAGTCTTGGTGCTTGAACTCAGAGTCTGGGCAAGTTCCTGAGCTTCTTTTGCTCAAGGGTATCACTTAAGCCACAATGTGACTTTTGAATTTTGCTGTTTCTGTGGTACTGAGGAATCAAACCTAGGACTTAGTGCATGCTAGGTAAGCACTCTACCACTAAGCCACATTCGCTGCCCAAGGCTCACTTCTAGCTGGAGTTATGAGGGTGAGATTTATTGGCATACCTCTTTTGGCAGAGAAATTGCTATTTCATATCTTTGCCAAGTTTTGGGAGCAGCCTGTGACTAGGTAATGAGGAATGATAAATGAGTGATAGCCACCAAGCCCCAGAGGTCTAGGCTCACATCCTACAGAGGGATAGAGAATATGGAGCCAGAAACTTTGACAAATCCTACAGTCTAGGAACTGTGGTCTCCCTGGAGGCAGTGGCAGGCTGGTATGTGTCCCGATGGGACACCTCAGCCAGAACATCAAGCTTCAGTTATTAAATGGCAGAGAAGGATGCTTTGTTCAAGTTGCTGGCTCAGATTTAGTACTCTTCAGGGCTTGTCCCAGCTTGCCCAGGTTGGGGGTTGGGCATTGGCAACCTGCTGAATGCCCATCATCCATCCATACACAGAGACATGGAGTTCTTGCCTCCTTTGGCAGGGGGGCAGTTCCGTGTTTGTACTATGAGCCTAGGCCCTGTCCCTGAGCTACTTTTGCTCAAGGGTAGTGCTCTGCCCTTGAGCCACAGCCCCATTCATGTTTTTTTCCCCCTGTAATGTCTTAGAAATAAGAGTCGTGGACTTTCCTGCCCTGGTTGAATTCAAATTGGCATTCTCTATATCTCAGCCTCCTGAGGAGCTAGGATTACAGGCAGGAGCCCCTGGGTCCTGGTTTTCTTTTCTTCTTGTTATTTTTTGTAATCATAATAATCTGAAATCTTCACGGTGTTATTCCCATGGTTTGCATTCGAAGTAAAATACCCAGGCTTGGAGTTCGAATGCCAGGACTGCCACCCACAAATGGAAGGAAATCCTGACAAACTCACTCCTATTCATGTGAATGCTAATGGAATCTTGTAAAAGTAATAATTGAATTTGCAGTTAATTCATGAATTTATTTTAGAATGCCACACAAAAATTATTGGTTTTATATCTTCCATTCTAGCACCATGGTATGATTCCCCTAATGGAAGGATATTGAATAATTTTTAATTAATGCTTCTATAAGTATTCAACCAGGATACATTATTAAATGGAGGCATAATTTCATAACTAATAAATGGTAATAATGTATATAATTTAATATCTTCACATTCACACTCTCTGTATGCATATATATATATATACACACATCTATACATCTATCATCTATCTATCTATCTATCAATCTACATAATCGATCTGTTTATACTCTTGTCAATACTGGGTCTCAGTGGTAGAGTGCCTGCCTAGTACATACAAAGCTTTGGGTTCAATCCTCACTACCATGTGCACAGAAAATTCCAGAAGTTGTGCTGTCTGTCAAGCAACGGAACACTAGCTTTGAGCATAAAAGCTTAGGTACTGTGTCTAGACTCTTACCACCCAGGAATGGCACCAAAAAAAAAGACAGAATGTTCTGACTGCAACTATATAACGATAGCACTGCAAATAACTCATCACAGAGCAAGCCAGAAGTCTGATGCTGACAGCTGCCATCTAACCTGACTTAGCCAGAGGTAAACGGCTGCAACCCAGCTCCACAGAACCAGATGGTACTGGCTCCATCACCTCTGTCATCCAAGATACTCAGGGGCTAAGATCTGACACCGGTGGGTTTAAAACCCAGCCCTGGTAGGAAGTCGGCAAAATTCTGAGCTGTGGCACAAAGTGGTAGAGTTCTAGCCTTGAGCAAAAGATCATAAGACAGTACCCCCAAACTTTCAGTGAAATTCCCGTGGCTGACTCCACCTTCCCCAAAAACCCCATCCCTTAATCATTAGATGTGAAATTTCTGTGTTTTTTTATGTATTTCTGAAAGAATGGTGATACTGATGAAAGCACCCTAACACTGACAGCTTGTGGGATACAGCTAGGTTCTGAGTCCTTCATGAGGTGTTGTGTGCTGAGTCCTTCACGGGTAAATTCTTTCACTTAGTCCTTGTAAGAGCTCCAGAAGTCAGATGATTGTGCAGATGAGAATCTTGAGGCTCAGATATGTCCCCATGTCAGTGCCAATTGTGTATGTACCTAACTCTAGTGAGTTGTCTCCTGCAGACAATAGTTTTGGTTTATTTTTCTTGGTCGTGAATCTTGAACTCAGGGCCTGGCCACTGGAATTTCTCTGTTGGGCTCAGGCCAGCACCCCACCATGTGAAGCCAAGAACCCTCTTGCAACAGAGTGTTACATTCTAGGCATCTGTAGCTGAGGTCTGTCATCCTGCCTACTCAGGAAACTGAGATATGACGACCTCGGTTCCAAACTATCCCAGACACAAAAGGTCCCATGAGACTTTTATCTCCTATTCACCACTTAGAAACTTGAAGTGGAAGCTGGGTACCAGGAACTCGCACCTGTCATCTTAGTTACTCAGGAGCCTGAGAGCTGAGGATCACAGTGCAAAGCCAGCCTGGGCAGGAAATTCCTTGAGAGGTTTCTCTCCAGTGAATTTAAAAAAATCTGCAGGGGTGCTGTAGCTCAAGTGGTAGAGCACTTGTATTTAGCTGAAGAGCTCAAGGACAGCACCCAGGCCTAGACTTCAATTCCTCCGACTTACAAGAAAAGAAAGAAAGAAACCTGAAGTGGATTGCTGGGAATGTGTCTTAGGGTAGAGTGCTTTGCATGTATGAATCCCTGGGCTTGATTATTTAGTACCACATCACTAGAATACAGCCTGAAGTGGTTCTGTGGCTCAAGTGGTAGAGTGCTATCTTTGTACAGGAGAAACTCAGGAACAGTGTTCAGGTCCTGAGTTCAAGCTCCAGGACAAGTGTATGCACACACACACACACACACACACACACACACACAGAGAGAGAGAGAGAGAGAGAGAGAGAGAGAGAGAGAGAGAGAGAGAGAGAGAGAGAGAGAGAGAGAGAGAGAGAGAGAGAGAGAGAGAGAGAGAGAGAGAGATACCAGAAGTGAAGTTGTGACTCCAAATGGTAAAGCACTGAGCTTCTGTTCTGAGCTCATGGACAGCACCCAGGCCCTGTGTTCAATCACAAAACCTAGCCACCCAGGGCCCAATTAGGAGAGGTCAAAGATTTCAAAACCTAATGAGCTTCACCAGCTCTAGATGACATTAAGCATTGTGATATTACACATGTGCTTTGATTTAGCAAGCTTCCAGAACCTAGGAAGACACCTTTGCCAATAATGAATCATTTATTAGGTTCAGCTCTCTTGTTGTCTGCCAGAAGGGCCCTTGAATTTATTGTAGAAAGTTATTACAACACTGGAACATAGTCTAACAAAAACAGGATAAGTGCAGGGAACTTGGACTTCCACAGGAGGTGGCACAAATTGAGGCTTCCTGTCAAAATAGCACTGAGGAGAGAGATAGCTTAAGTTTCAAAGGGGCCTTTTTTTCTCCTAGCTTTCAGAGCCGCCGACACTCCTGCTCACTAATTGGCCCAGATGGAGTTGTTTGTTACACAGCTGTACAGGAGTGAGGCCTTTTGTCTGCCTGTTCCAACAATGAGGCAGACTTCCTCCAACAGTCCTTGGTGTGGAGAAAACCTCAGGCTACACTAGGATCAGTGAGGGGAGCCCCGGAACATGCACTGTCTTGAAAGCACTGTCCCTGCTATGAAATCATTTTATTCAAAGCAAATTTCCTAGCTTGGTGCCTTTCATCTTAAGGATTCTGGACCTTCACTGATAGAAATACATGCATACATATATGGGGAGAGATGGAGTGACTCTCTTTTTTTGGCAGGTCCAGGGGTTGTATTATGAGCCTGGGCACATTCCCTGAGCTCCATTTGCTCAAGGGTATCGCCCTGTCCTTGAGCCACAGCCCCACTCATGACAATTTTTTTTATTTCTGTGATCCCACAGAAATAACAGTGCTATGGACTTTCCTGTCCTGGCTGAATTCAAACTTGCATTCTCTACCTCTCAGACTCCTGAAGAGCTAGGATTACAGACGGCACAAATGACACCTGGCTTTCTTTTCTTCTTGTCCTTTTTTTCATTGTGACAAACTGAAATCTTCACAGTGTCATTCTAATGGTTTGCATTTTGAAGTAAACTACCCAGGCCTGGAGTTTGATTGCCAGGGCTGCCTCCTACAAATGGAGGGAGATCTTGAGAAAATCTTCATTATTCATATGAATGCTTAATGGAATGTTATAAAAGTAACAATTATATTTGCAGTTAGTTCATGATTCTCTTATAGAATGTCACACAAAAAGTATTGGATTATGTCTTCCATTCAAGCACTATAGTGTAAGAGTCCCAACTAAGGAATACTGACTACGTTTACATGAATGCTTCAATAAGTATTCAACCATGATACTTCTTTAAATGGAAGCATAATTTAATAATAATTCATAATATATATAATTTAATATCCTCACATTGTCTCTCTCTCATATATAGCAAACTACACATCTATTTATCTATATCTATCAGCAACTACTATGGCTTGTTCCCATGTCCTCAGAACTGGCTGGCAGCCCAGTTTGCCAAAGGCTTTTTTTCTACACTGGCCTTTTCATGAATTGGGCATTGTGGGCTGTGAGTTCAAATCCAAGCATGGCCAAAATTTTATATGTGGACTCAGAAGTAAATTTTGACACATTTTTTCTTCTCTGTGAAAATCGTGGCTCTTAGTGTGATGCATAGTATAACCCATATATAAATATATCCACGTGATAAGATGTAATAAATGAAATAAATGTTATATATGTAATAATACTAAATAAAATAAAAATAAGGGTAATAAATGTCATATGGAATAAACCCATGTATGTAAATAGATCTCATATATGAATATTATTTTTATCGGTGCTGGGGCTTGAATTCGGGCCCTGGAAACTGGGCTGAAATTGTTGTATTCAATGACAGTGAGCTTATTCTGCCCCACAGTGACACAGAATTGCCCAGTCCCTGAGTTCAAATTCCAAGCCTTCCAGAAAAATGGTGTAAATTCCAAGCCAGGTTCTTAATTTTTTTTGGCCAGTCCTGGAGGTTGAACTCAGCTCATGGCAACTCTGCCTCAGCTTCTATCATCCTAGGCTGGGGTGCAGCCTCTGGACCCATAGCCCATCTTGAGTTCAAATCTTGGGACTCGCAAAAAAAAGGAGAAGTGGTGGGAAGGTGGCTCAGTATTAGAGTGCTTGCCTTGCATGCTTAAGGCCCTGGGTTTGATTCTTCAGCACCACATAAACAGAAAAAAGCTGGAAGTAGTGCTATGCCTCAAGTGGTACAGCAATAGTCTTGAGCTGAAGAGTTGATGGACAGCACCCAGATTCAGAGTTCTGGCCCCAATACCGAAAAAAGGAGAAAAAAGAGAGGGGGGAAAACAGAGAAGGGGGAAAAAAAAGAAGGATAAAACTGAGAAGTTCCAGAAGGCAGTTTTACATAGTTTATTCCTTTGCATTGCAACCATCCTGGGTCCAAATGACAGGGCCCAGAAAGTGTACATGACCTTCTACTGCTGAAGTTTGGTGGACTATCATGGAAGCCATAGCCAAAACCAGCAACCTAGGCCTGGGGCACGAATCTCAGTACTGCCACCTACGAATGGTGGGATATCCTACGAAATGCATTCCGATATACATCCAATTGAATGGAATGTTGTAAAGTAACAATTACATTAGTAGTTAGTGTATGATTATATTATAAAATTATACACAACAATTATAGTACATTGACTAATTTTCAATGAATACTTTGTTATATATTCAACCACTATTCTTAAATAATGGAAGGAATAATTTATCGATAAGTGGTAGTAATATAGTATATAAAATCAAATAATATGCAGATATCTCTGTCTTGTTTTCTACACACATGCATATATATATTTATTTAAATATATCTATGAAACAATCTATATATTTGTTTCTACATTTGTCATTCCTGGGGCTCAGTGGTAGAGTGCTTGCCTAGTACATACAAAGCCCTGGGTTCGATTCCTCTCTACTGTGTGCACAGAAACATCCAGAAGTCATGCTGTCACTCAAGCAGCCGAGCACTAGCTGAGCATAAAAGCTTAGGGACTGTGTCTAGACTCTTACCCAAGACCCAGGAATGGCACCAAAAAAAAAAAAGATTGAATGTTCTGACTGTAACTATATAAGGATAGCACTGCAAATACCTCATCACAAAGCAAGCTGGGAGTCTGAAGCTGACGGTTGCCATCTAACCTGACTTAGCCAGAAGTCAACAACTGCAACCCTGCACCATGGAACCAGACACTGCTGGCTCACCCCTAGCTGCTCAGGGGATGAGATCAGACACTGGTGGGTTGAAAATTCAGCCTTGGCAGGAAGTCTGCCAGAATATAAGCTGTGCCTCAAAGTGGTAGAGATGTAGCCTTGAAGAAAAGATCTCAGGACAATACCTCCAACCTATGAGTGCAATCCCCGAGGCTGATGACCCTATCCACAAAAAACAGCCCTCTAAACAGTTAGATGTGAACTTGTGCAGTTTGTGACATGTATATGAAAGAATGGTGATACTGATGAAAGCACCCTAATTCTAATGACAGTTTGTGGGATACAGCTATGTGATGAATCTTTCCAGGGGTGCTAGGTCGTTCATGGGGTACTGTGTGCTGAGTCCTTCACAGGGTCCTATGTACTGAGTCCTTCACGAGCTATATTGTTTCATCTACAGCTACAGAAGTAAGATGATTTTGCAGAGGCTCATATATGTTCTCAAGGCAGGGACGAATTTATGTATACACTGAGCTCTAGTGACTTGTTTCCTGCAGAGAATTGTTTTGGTTTAGTTTTCTCCATCACGAACCTTGAACTCAGAGCCTAGGTGCTGACTTTCTTCTTGGGCTAATGGCTAACGTTCTAACATGTGGAGCCAAGGACCTCCTTGCAGCAAAGTGTCACGGCTTTGGTGTCTTTAGCTGAGGAGGTCTATCATCCTGCCTGCTCAGGATGCTGAGGATCTCGATTCAAAACTATCCCAGATCACAGTCCAAAGCCAGGCTGAGCAGGAAATTCCTTGAGATGGTTATTTCCAATAAACTATCAGAAAGCCTAAAGGGGTGCTCTAGCTCAAGTGGTAGAGCACTAGACATAAGCTGAAGAGCTCAGAGACAGCACCGAGGCACAGACTTCAACTCCT
The DNA here is from genome assembly GCF_024711535.1 of Dipodomys merriami. Classification (NCBI taxonomy): domain Eukaryota; kingdom Metazoa; phylum Chordata; class Mammalia; order Rodentia; family Heteromyidae; genus Dipodomys; species Dipodomys merriami. The sequence goes on from NW_027206108.1 coordinate 387,163, forward strand.
CCAACTTACAAGAAAAGAAAGAAAGAAACCGGAAGTGGAGCACTGAGAATGTTTCTTAGAGGTAAACTGCTTTGCATGTGTGAAACCCAGGGTTTGAATTCTCAGTACCACATCACCAGGGAAAAAAAGCCTGAAGTGCCTGTGTGGCTCAATTGGTAGAGTGCTGTCCTTGCACAGGAGAAACTCAGGTAGAGTGGTTAGGAACTGAGTTCAAGCCCCAGGACTGATGTATGCACACATACACACACACACACACACACACACACACACACACACACACACACACACACACACACGGAGGCACCATTGCCAATAATGAATAATTACATTAGGTTCAGCTCCCTAATTGTCTGCCAGAAGGACTCTTGAATTAGTGGTAGCAGTTTGTTTCAACACTGAAACATGGGCTTACAAAGACAGGATGAGTGCCGGGAACTTGGCCTCAGACTGGAGATGACACAAATGAAGATTTCCTGTCAAAACAGAGCACTGGGAGGAGAGATACCTTGGGGTACAAAGAGGTCTTTATCTCCTGCCCTTCAGAGCCTGCCCACACACATCTTCCCTTATTGCCTCGCATGAATTGTTTGTTACATAGCTGTATAGGAGTGAAGGTTTTTCTCTGCCTGTTTCAACAATGAGGCCGACTTCCTCCAGCAGCCTGGGGTATGAAGAACCCCTCAGGCTACACTGGGAACATTGAGGGGAACCAGAGAACATGCACCATCTTGAAAGTACTCTCTGTGCTATGAAATCATTCTATTCAAATTTCCTAGCTGGGTGCCATTCTTCATAGAGACTCTGGATGTTCACTGATACAAATATGTGGGTACATTCACAGACACATGGAATTACTGGCTCTTCTTTTGTGGCAGTTCCTGAGGCTTGAACTGTGAGCCTAGACATTTTCGTTGAGCTCCTTTTGCTCAAGGAAGCAGTTTATTGTGTCTTAAACCATGATTACCCTAGGCTGGGATGCAGCTTTTACACCCACAGATGATTCAGTGATCCTAGGACCCAAGTTTAACTCCCAGCTCTGGCAAAAACAAAACAAAACAAAACAAAACATAAAACCAACAAAAATGGAGGAGGAAATAAACCAGGAAGTTTTATATAACAGTTTTACCTTTGTTTCCTTAGCACTGTGACCCTCCTGGGTTTCAATGACTTGGCTTGAAAATTGTATGTGACCTTGCATGGATGAAGGCTGGGGGCTGTCAGTGAAGCCTGAGTCCAACCCAGACACCTAGGCCCTGAGTTCCATCCCGGGACTGCCACCTACACATGGATGAAGATCCTAGGAAACTTGTTCCTATCTATAGGAATACTAATATAATGTTTGAAATGTATTAATTAAGTTACTAATTAGCTAGTCATTCAAGTATATGATTGTAAGCAATAAATTTAGGTAATTGATTAATTAATACTTTACTAAGTCTCCTCCTGTGATTAATTCCTGGAGGCATAATTTTATACCAAATAATTGGTAATAATATAATTATAAAAATAAGATATAGACATCACTCTTTATATATGGTTATTCACTAGAATCTACATAAATGTCTATCTGTGTCTCTCTCTCTGTATACATTTATAGATGCATATACATATGTAAATATACACACACGTGTGTGCACACACACACACACACTGCACTCTAAACATCTATCTGTTTATATATTGGCCATTCCTAGGGCTCGATCTCAGGTCCTCAAATTTGCCCGCCAACTTTACTTGCATCAGACTGGTGTGTTAACATTTACCCATTCATGAAGTGGGTCTGCTAGGTCCTGAGGAGTTCAAGTCACAGAACTGCCAAAAACTTAATCCTGGTGGAAATACAAGTGTCCCACTTGTTTTCCTTATCAGTGAAAGTCCTGGGTCTCAGGAATGATGTACAATACATAGGAAAATCTATTTCTTATGTAATATGATGCAAAAAAATGATATATGTGAAATCATACTCACTAAAATGCATAAGAAATAAATAAAACACCAAAGAAAATGAATACATTAACTGCAATATGCAGTAAATATGTGTATGTAAATATAAATCATTTATTTAAAATGTATATGAATATTATTTTTTCGAGTGCTTGGACTTGAATTCAGGCCCTAGGAACAGGCCTGACTTTCTTGTCTTCCAGCATGGTAATCTTCCCCATCGCCCACAGTGCTGCAGATTTACCCAAACCCTGAGTTCAAATCGCAGGCCTGGCAGAGAAAATGGCCTGAATTACAAGTCAAGGAGCCTCATAATATTTTAAATATGTTCAATGTATGTATATATGTATGTTTGTACAGATGAAATAGAAATAGAGCAACTATGAACTCAAAAGGAATGTGCAAAGAAGACATAGGCACAAAGTAGAATGTGCCAAGAAATGCTGAAGTATAATTTCAAATACTGTGCTCAGGTTTGAGGGTGTGTTCAAAGTACAGCTTCAAACAATGTAGTTGGATATCTTGGGGAAAAAACTGCTTTAAACTATTCTGGGATAATTGTACAAGTAGAAGCCCCTAACTCTGACTCTAATCAGCCACAACATCATCAACTTAGGAACACTTTTCCAAGTGCAAAGTGAGAAAAAGAAGGCTCATCACAGTTAGTGTTCAGGTTGAAGCAATGGCAATCACATAACTTTTCTTATGTGTTCATTTATTTTGGAGCATTAAAGTAGGAAAAAGCCAAGTAAATATTCTGCATGTACATAAATTAAGTGGGATGTATTATATTGGAAGTTATAGATTATGTCTTTTTATACTCTAATTTGGGACAATGATCTGTCAGTTATTTTCTTCTTTTCCTCTCTTTTGCCCTTCCACTTACATAATTATTATTTAAAAAGACATGCTTGAGCTTGAATTTCCAAATTCTTCAAAATTATCTGAACTATATCATACTTCTGGCAGTCTCCTATATCTTTCTCACGGGAAATATTTTGTCACTAAGATTTTTGTCCTATATGATGTTGGATATCTTCTTGCCTAATTCAGTCCAAGATATACATTAGACTCATCCAGATATCTCAACAATTGTACCATCATAAAACACTTTCTTGCTTAGAAATGATGATTTTAGTAAATCTGGTGCGGTGGCATCTGTCATTTTTGAATGACCCTAAATGATACTTACATGCAATCATGTTTAAACCAATATGCCACTCAGTAGATGAACGAATTGACAAAATGTGATTTATATATGTACGGTGGAATTCTATGCTTCCAATTCATAAGGAAATGGAAAGACTTGGGAAAATCCTACTAAGTAAAATAAACAAGTCATAAAGAAACAGATTCCATGGTTTTCCTCATTTGTAACAAGTAAGAAATGTCTAGGATAGTCCTAGCTGATGAACAGAATTTCTCAACAGCTATGTATATATGAACATCTAAGATGATGCTGAGCAAAATGAACTCCTGGATATTGAAATAGAGGTTTTTCTTTGTGGTTGTTGTTTTTAATGTACTATGTGATTTCTTTTTTCTTTTGTGTTTTCCCTTATGGTTTATCCCCTGCTGTATTTTATTTCAGTATCCTGTGCATTGTATATGCATTTATCTTTTTTTTTTTCTTTTTTTGGGTCCGTTCATCAGGCCTGAACTCTGGGCCTGGGCGCTGTCCCTCAGCTCTTCAGCTCAAGGCTAGCAATCTACCACTTGAGCCACAGCCCCACTTCCAGCTTTATTCTTTTTGCTTATATGGTGCTGAGGAATCGAACTCAGGGCCTCAGGCATGCAAGGCAAGCGCTCTTCCACTGAGCCACCTTCCCAGCCCTATACATTTATCTTAATTTGGCAAGGGAAAAGGCACAACAAAATGGTGAAACAAAGGACAAAGGGCAAACCAATGCAATAGCAATACTCACAAGACAACATGTTGGAAATTTACATTACAACTTGTCAGGAGTATTGGGGTGAAGGAAAATTCTGAGAAAAATAAGGGAGGGTGTAAAAAGTTCGGCATGTTATGTATTCACTACTTTAAAATTACTACAACCCCTTCTATATATCACCTTGACAATAAAATTAAATTTAAAAATGAGTTGCATAAAATATAATTTCACTGTATTGTTATAGTAAATATTATTCTATGTGTATTACCTTTTTTAAAAAAATGAACATTATGGCTGCTAATTTGAATTAATTACCCCTTTCTTTATCAGAGGGACATCAACTGGAATGTTATCAAACTATAAATTGTTTTCAGAATATGCTTGCCATTATTTTGAAAAAAAAAACATTTTTTAATCTTTTCTCATACTAACTTAGAAAACAGTTCAATTCTAACTTTCAAAACTTACTAATTGTTAAGATGACAGAATATGTATGGTCTTCAACATTCCTATGACTACTATCTACTCATTTTCAAATTCTGAACATGCCATACCAGAGACATTCAAAACAGTACCTGTTTGCGTTTTATTTAAAGTTGCAATAGATGCAGTTTCCAATGAGGCATTACATATTTAAAAGTCAACAGAAAAAGTAGACACATTCTGGTAGAAGATAAAACTATGAAGTATCTATAATATTTAATTTCTCAAAAGTAAGCATTTGTTATTCAGAGTAAGCTATTATTTCTATGACAATCAATCCCAATTTTTATTCCATAAAGTCATCCTAGACCAACAGTTTGCAATTTGTAAGGTGCATCTTAAAATTTCCTAAATTCACATCATGACTAGCTTATCACTATTGTGAAAAAATACTACACTTCTGCTAATATGGTGCCCTTCGTCTTGCAGAAAGAACACTATACTAAACTTTGCTGCATCGTTTCCCCCCAGTGGTATTCTTGAGATCAGAACACTTGCAAATATTATTTTTATTTTTATTTTATATTTAGTTTATTGTATATTTATATATATTATCCATCATAGTTATTCAGGAGATCTGATTATCTGAATATTAAGATCTGAAGATTATGGTTCAAAGCCCACCCAAGAAAAAAGGTTCCTTAAATTCTTATCTCCAATTAAACTGCTCATGAAAATCTAGACACACGTGGCACTGAGGTTCAAATGTTAGAGCAGTAGTCTTGAGCAAAACAGGCTCAGGTACAGTGCCCAGACCCAGAGGTCAAGCCCTAGGACAAAACAAACAACAAAAACAAAATAAAACCAAACGCCAAACCTTGCATTTTCTCATTTTATACATGGGTAAATAATTAAGGAAATTTCTTCCTGTGCTTTGTATAGGTAGAAGAAAAAAGATGTCACACAATTACTCCCTTCATACTATGTTACACCAAAATCTCAAAAGATTGCTCGATTTCTAAATTTATAAATTAATATCAATTTGTTGGCAACTTTGTCTAGATTATTCACAGTATCATGTTACACATGAACTGTTGGAATTGTCGATTAACTAAGTTCTAACTATATCTCACTTGAAAGAATATTCTAGGCAAATAGAATGCCAGAATCATTTATGAATTTCTAAATTAAATCTTCTACTTGAAAAGAATTTTGTAGTATCCTATCAAATAGTAAATTACAAACAAAAATATTTATTTTAAATCTAAATTTTAATTTAGCCAGATCTACAAAGTCCTACATTAAATGAACTTTCCTATTTCTCCAGGCTTAAACTTTTGTAATCCTTCATCATTTCTTTGGAATCTAACAGAATGATGCTTATTTTTTCCAATTTTTGGTTGGGAAACATGAGCTCTTTAGCATCTAGGAATGTTCTGTAATGAAGACAACCTTTAAAACACAACTGAGGATTATATATTAGTTACACTTCAATAGGAAACTTGACTTCTCAAAACATAATGACAAAATTAGCCCAAACTTCCAACTGTGTATGCCTTCCTTGTTTCTTTTTTATTACTTTCTTGCTTTGTTTTATTGAGACAAAATTATACTACGTAGTCCAGGGAATGTATCACTATGTTATTCCACTTTCTAATCTCCTGTCTTATTCTGAGTGCTAGAATTCCTGGCTTGTATCACATTGTCCTACCATTTTTTGTTGGTTTATTTAGATACAGACTCCAATAACATTTCTACTAGACTGATGGCTCAGACTGTTCATGTACTATGTTAAAAGCTATTCTAATATTTGACACAGGTTATGAACATTTTCAGATGCACCTGAAGGGGTCTCTGATTCCTTCCTCCATGGATATGATTCCTTTATTAATGATGATTTGATTTTCTATCTCTGGCCCCTACCTATATAATATTCTCAAGCTTTTTTGGGGAAAGTTCCCTTAAGGACTTCTAATATTAAAAATTATCACTTGATCCTAGTCTTACTCAGGAAATATTTTCTATTATTTTCTAACTTTTTTACACATTCTGAGAGTTGTTTCTTATGTGTGTTTGAACATATATGTGCCTTTGTATGTGCATATTTGTATCTATGTATGCAAAAACCTCAAGCATTTATTCAGCAATCTTGCTGAATTCCATCACTTGAGCCATTCTTCCAATGTAGCATTTGACTAGCTAATTATAGATAGTGTCTTAAAGACTGTTCTGCCCAGGCTGGATGCAAACTGAACTTACCAGACTCCTTTACATTATTAGGTTTTATTTCTCCAGGAGTATCAACTCTTAAACTACAAACATTTCTGTCAGTGTAAAATCTAAGCTGTAGCCCAGATTTTTAACTCGAGTTCATATAAAGATAGATGGACATACACATTACATATGCTGAGTGTACACTGTTAGAAATATGATCCTAAGCAAGGTTCCAGTGGCTCATGCTTATAGTCCTATTTACCCAGGAGGCTGAGAGTGAGAATTGCAGTTCAAATCCAGCATGGATAGGAAAGTTTCTGAGGCACTTATCTCCAATGAAGCACCAGAAAATTGGAAGTGGTGCTGTGGCTCAAGAGGTAGAGCACAAGCTTTGAGCTGAAGAGAAGAGGGACAGTGCCCAGGCCTGGAGTTCAGGCCCCAGTACCATCAAAAAAAAAAAAAAAAAGAAAAACAAAGTAAAAGAGAAAAATAAATGTGATCTTAGCCACCAGTTCATTGCTAGTATAATTCCTGCTCTCTCAACATGGCCTTTTTTCCAGTTAAATCCATGCTCTTATATCTGACTTGCTTGGAACCAGAATTATTCTTCCATTCTACTTTTTTACAAATTTACATGATTAGCTAGCATATTTAGAGCTAGTAGAAGAAAGAGAGTGGCCTCTTCCTTCATGTTCCACTTAGGAATAATGCTTTCTCTATATCATTCCCATAGATCTAAATACTGGCCTTGGCTTTATTGTTTCAAAGTTGTCTTATTTGCAGAGTCTTCTATAGTGCATTGAACCATTATACATAAACATAGAACTTCTCTTTCTTCTATTCCTATTGTTTCTCCTTCTATTAACTTATGTAAACTTGGGAAATAATGCACAACACACACACTCACAAAAAAATGTTTCTGAGAACCTTCTTCCCACTTAAAATTGGTCTTAATTTACAGAGCACGTAGGAAATTTGAAGTTAATGTACTCCAGGATAAATTTTTTTTCGTTTTTTATTGTGAAAATGGTGTACAGAGAGGTTAGAGTTACATAAGTAAGTTAATGAGTACATTATCTAACAAGCATTGTTACCTCCTCATTTGTTTTTCCCCTGCCATCCCTTTTCTGCCAACTGTCCCAAATCTCCCCTCCCATGCCCAAATTGTAAAGTTCGTTTTCAACATAGAGTCTTGATCATCTCATTGTTACAATGGGTCATACTGTGTCTTTGTTTCAGAATTTTATTTCCCTTCCAATCCCATAGTAGAAAAATGTATATGCAAGATGCAAGTCACCAACATCAAATACAGTGAAAACAGGTTATACCATGGAGGAAGAAAATAGAAGATAGATAAAAAAATCACAGCATGGTAATAAAAGAGTTCCTGCTTGACTTTACTCCCTGATGCCTCTGACTGTCTCCAGGGCTAGGGGAAGCTGGGGAATGGGCAAGTGGCGCACTTACCTTTCCTTGGACCGGGTCCGTCTTCCATGGGATGGACCAAGACCCAACATCTGGCACCCAACATGGGGCACAAAAGGAAAATATTCTAGCCGAGGTTAAGAGGTCTCTAAGGGTAAGTGAAATCCTTAATATGGATAATGCTATCTCAGAGAAGGAGGAGGAGGGGGCAACATTAGGCCTAGTGGAAGTAAAAGAAGACTTGGGTGCCCCTGACGATCCTAGGCCCTCACCCTATTCCCACAATTGGGGGGAGGTACAGTGCCCTATGCAGCCCTACAGAGGGACCTGGGAGATATGGACCCCTACAGACCTTCCACGGAGAAGCCGAGGGCCAGGGAAGTAACCTATGCTGAGTCTTAACCTGTTAAGGAATGGCCACCAGGGAACCTGGACCCTGGGCCAAAGGATTCACTTCCCCAAGCGTATTCAGTCAATCTGGCACCAGGAGCTAACAGACCCTTGGAATGGTATCCATGGGAAGCCAAGGATATTAACAGCTCTGCAAGGCAGTGGTAGAGGATGGTCCAAACTCTCCTTGGGCCTAGACCCTATTACAGGACATTGCTTATTTTCAGTGTGTCCCTAAAGACTGGCTAGATGTGGCCAAAGCTGTCCTCACCAGTTCTCAGTTTATTAAATTGTGTGTCTTCTTTAAGGAGGAATGCAGAGGGCAGGAGGAGAATACCTGGGAAGCTCAACCCACAATACCGACTGCTTATGCCATGTTAACCGGGACAGGGGAAGGGTACTCCACTGGCATCCAATAGGCCACAATACCAGGCCCATACCGTGACCAAGTGAGGCAGGTAGGACTTGCCTAGTGGTACTAATTGGATGAAGGGCTCACTGAGTTCCCCATAGCATGAGTGAGACAAAAATTGGGTGAGCCTCTACCTGATTTTATAGACTGAGTCCAACTGAGTGTTCACAAGTCGCTGGCAAGGGACCTCCAAGATCAGTTTGTAAAGCTACTGGTTTGGGAAGGGATGAATGCAGACCACACAGCCTGCGTGGGATTGAGAGAGTGTTCCCTGAGCTCATGGGTGGTGGCCTTGCAGGATGTGGAATACAACAGCCCCAGTCCCAATCACTATCTTTACCTTTACAGGCTCAGTCATCTGCAATATCTGAGGCTATTACCCAGGCTCTGTCAGCCCAGGGCCAAGGAACCCCAAGGCCATCAGGGAGAGGGACATGTTTTAAATGCAGACAGGAGGGCCCTTTTAAGCGGGACTGTTCACACCAATCCCCCCCTGCCCCTCTGCCAACTGGCCCGGGGGATCCAAACCACCCCCTACACCCTGCCCCAGGTGCAGGAAGAGGTACCATTGGAAAAAGGATTGTCAATCCAAATTTGATTTAGATGGGAAACCTTTAAACTAGGGGAGGGGCATCCTCCAACCCTATTAGCTCAAGGTGGAACCCCCTCTGCTGTAAGGCCCAGGCAGCCTCATGGCAGGATGACCCAGGCCCATTGGACCATCCCCCGGGGAAGGACTCCGCCCTAAAATGAGTATTTTCCTAGGTGTAAAGCAGTTTTACTGCCTAATTGACATGAGGGCAGATTGAACAAAGAGTCGATTGCCCTTATGAAATGGACTAGCCTAGATGGAAAGCAGGGAAAGATATGCGTTTAGTGGCAAAAAACCTCACCGCCAATTTACTAGGGCAAGACACATGGATGCTGTGGTCACTACAGACCATCGAGCATCCTATGATGATATCCTGGATGGCGAAGAAGCACAATGGCTTAAACATGATCTAGAGGGAGTTAAGAAAAAGGATTTTTTTTAACTTTCATAAGTACAGAGAAGAACATAAGGGACCCACTTGGGTGCACCCCTAATCCTAAAGGCAATTGTCCCCCAAATGCCTCCCATTAGGTGGAAACCAAGAAGCCCTATTTGGGTGGAGCAGTGGCCATTGACCAAACCTAAACTTGTAGCGCTCCACCTTTTGGTGGAGGAACAGATAAAACTTGGGCACATACTCCCTTCTGTGAGTCCTTGTATTTGTTATCCAAAAGGCATCTGGGGCTTGGTTCATGCTCCAAGATCTATGTAAGGTAACTGAAAGGATGGAGCTAGTAGGAATGCCCTAAGAGGTATGCCCTGGACTCCTGCTTCAGAATATACCTTGGTTGTAATTGATATTAAAGATAGTTTTTTTTTGATCCTCTTACATCTGGATTACTGCAAGAAATTTGCCTTCTCCATCCCTTCTCTTAATATTTTCCCATCCTGATCAGGGGTTTGAATGGAGGGTGCTGTCACAGGGTATGGCCAACAGCCTGGCCTTTTGCTAACAATACTTGGTCACACTTTTAGGGCCTGGGCTGGGTTCAGACACCTCTCTTGCCTATGCCTACATGGATGACGTAATTCTGAGGCACCAAGACCTGGGCCACCTGGAGGGCCTTCTACCCATGTTCTCACCATATTAAAAAAGGAGGGTTTTCCAATATCTCTAAATAAAATTCAAAAGGTATCTCCTGTTAAGAAGCTCGGATCCCAACTTACCTTGACTCAGGCCAGCCCCCTTAAGCCTTTGCTGGATATTGCAGCATCTCTGTCCCTAACCCAACTTGAAAGTCTTTTAGGTGAAATCAATTGGCTGTTGCCATGGGTTCTCATCCCTAAAGATAGTCTTGTGCCCTTATTCAACCGACTAAAAGACAGGACACCCCAAGAAGTTATTACAATTACAAACAACCATCGGGCAATATTTTTTACAGTTCTAAAGAGCCCTGGATGAACTTTCCCTGAAGAGGTATTCTATTCTTAAGCCCATTTCCCTCTCGTTGTTTGCAGGTGTTACATTGATATCTGCAGTTTTAAGTCAAAGGCGGGGGAGCCATTAGAGTGGCTTCACACTCCCCTGGGGGGCACACCTCGGATGTACTCTCAGGCAGAACAACTTGCCAATGCTATTGTCATGGGAAGGACCCAAGCCCAAAGGCATTATGGCCTTGATCCTCACTCCATTGTTTTTTCCTTTTCTGATGGCAGACGTTGAGTACTCACTTGAGCCAATGCTCAACCTGCTCTCTCCCTGGAAGGATTTCTAGTTCAAATTGACTGCCATTATGGGTCATCTAAATGGACAGTCATGGTATGGCGAATTCCCCTCATAATGACTTCTCTATTTTCTCCTACACCTATTCCTGGCGCCCTACATGATTTTACTGATGGAGGTAAAACAGGCTCTGCACATGCAGCCTTTGAGGAGCAACAAAAGACCCCAAGCCAACAAAGATTTCAACTTTGTCAAGGATCAGCAGAATAAAAAGAAATGTTTGCAGTAATTATGGCCCTTCAAGACATTAAAAAAACCCTTTAATTTGTATTCTGATAGTTTATATATGATTAACTTGCTCCCTCATATTCCCTAGGCACATATTAAACTGGATGGAAACCCTATTTTCCCCCTTATGGACACCCGTAAGGGCCTATTAGATGTATGGAGAGCCCCTATTCATATTCAACATTTGAGAGGGCATTCAAAACTTACTGGGTTTTTATCCATGGACAATAATTGGGCGGACCAGTTAGCTACTGGCCCACAAGCTTTAATGTTACAAGAGGCCACCAGTTTATATGATTTAACCCACAATAATTGGAGAGGTTTTCAACATAGATTTCCTCAGATTCCTGTAAAGGACTTCAAAAGGATAGACATACCTGTAAAACATGCCAACCTTCTTTTTTTTTAATTTTTAAAATTATTTTTATTTTTTGTGAACACACTGTACAGAGGGGTTACAATTACATGGGCAGGTTAATGCGTACATTTCTTATCAAGCATTGCAGCCTCCTCCTTTGTTTACCCTTCACATCCCTTCCCAGCCTCCACCCCACCCACCACCCAATCCTCCCTGCTTTCCCCACTCCCACCAACATTGTAAAGCTCATTTTCGACATGGCAACTTGTACTTCTCATTGTTGCAACGGGTCTACCTGTATCCTTAAACGAATTGTTTTTCCCCATCTCCTCTACAAGTTATACTCACATAAAATATAGTGAAAGCAAGGGTTATACTGTAGGGGAGGGACATACAAAACTACAAAGAGATAATCTTATAAATGCGTTAGAAACAAATGCCTGAAAGGAAAAAAAAACATTAAAATACATATCTAAGGATTCATTTTCCTAACATCACATTAACTGACCTTTTCTGCTTGATGCATACATATACTAGATATTGCAAATAAGGGAAATCATGGGACCTATGTTTCTTTGGGCCTGGCTTACTTCACTTATTATAATTTTTTCCAAGTTTTTCCATTTCCTAACAAATGGGGCAATGTCATTCTTTCTGATGGAGGCATAGAATTCCATTGTGTATATATACCACATTTTCTTGATCCCTTCATCTACTGAGGGGCATCTGGGCTAGTTCCATATCTTAGCTATGGTAAATAATGCTCATGCCAGCCCTTCTTAAAAGTACCCCTGCTACAACCAGAGGCCTCAAACCCAATGTCCTTTGGCAAACTGATGTGACTCATTTCCCAGACTTTGGTAAGCTTCAATATATTTTTGTTTCTATAGATACCTATTCAGGAGCATGTTGGGCCACAGCACATACAGGAGAAATAACTAATCATTCAGAAGCACATTTTCTTCAATGTTTTGGCACCTTGGGTCTACTAACACAAGTTAAATCTGATAATGGACCTTGTTTTGTTAATAAAGCAATGTCAGAGTTCTTTGACAGATGGCATATTACTCATACTGCAGGAAATCCCTATAATCCCCAAGACCAAGCAACTATAGAAAGAAATCAACAATGTCTTAATGAGCAATTAGTAAAACAAAAAGGGGAGTTAACCCCCATATATGGTTACAGATAGCTTTGTTTACCATTAACATTTTAAATTTTTCAAAAGGGACAATTGAATCCAGATTTCAGAAGCACTGCAGACAACTAAATCCTAAGCCCCAAGTGAAAGTCAGGTGGAAGGACCCCCTGACACAACAATGGAGCGGACCTGACCCCCTAGTTATCATGGGCAGGGGATTCAGATACGTTTTTCCCATAGGGGAGACAGCCCCCATTTGGTCCCGGCCAGGAACTTTAAGTTTTTACCCATTTCCTCTATAGAGGAAGAAGCACAAGGATAAACTAACCAACAAGGAAAGTAAAACAGCTATGCTGGTCCATGCTTGTGTTTAAAAGAGGGAAAGCTGAAAGGATAATTACTAACCATCCCCAAGGGCAATCAGCCCTTGAGAAGCTCTTGCGTTCTCTAACAATTGCAGATGGTGATATTCCAGCTGTTAGCTGTCCTGACCCTCCCAGTCCTGGCATTGTCCCTACAGAATCCACATCAACCTCAATGGGTGACCTGGGCAGTGATCAGCACTGGCAATGGAGAAATCATCAACAGCACCAAAAGAGAAGCTGTCCCTTTGACCTGGTGTCCCTTTGACCTGGCTAGAGGATCCTGGGATGTTGGAGATTGAGTCCCCCTTTACCAAGGACGGCCTGAGTGTGGGGGCCCACGAGGATGCACTGTGCCTCATGTATGGTACCCCCAATACCCAGGCTGCTCCCATGCTTTAAAGAGGTCAATCTTATAAGATACTGACTATTATATATGTCCCAGTAGTAATCGAACTGCTTCGGACATTTCTACCTGTGGTGAGGCTAATGTTTATTAACTTTACTGAGGAGGGAAAAAGGATAATTAACTGGGAGATGGGCAGGATGTGGGGGTTGCGGTTATATCGAAAAGGATAGAGCCCAAGAGAGCCAATGCATGGCTCTCCGTGTCTATTATGATAAGCTCAGTGCTGAAGATTACTCCATACTTTAGGTGAACCACGGGAAGAGGAGGTGCCAATTGGACGAACCACATAAGAGGTGCCCTGACCTGAACTTCAGCAAAGAGATGGGTCTGCCATTAAAATAAAAAGGGGGAATCTGTTGGGCACATTGACAGCAAAGTTGGGGCTGAGAGGCAGTTTAGTGGGCAGAGTCCGAGTTGTTTATGTTAAAATCTGACTGTGTACCACAACCAGGCAAAGTGACATCTGTACTTGAATAGCTCAAAGACAGAAGGGAAAGTATAGAAAGTTTAGGTGAATGATAGGATGACCTCTAGAGTGATTGGTTTGTTCCTTTTCCTCCCCTTCCATGCCACTCGGTCTTTTGCTTTAAAAATTGCTTGCTGCGTGGTGATAAACGAGTTCCTGCTTGACTTGACTCCCTGCTGCATCTGACTGTCTCTGGGGCTACGGGAGGCTGGCGAATGAGCTAGCAGCACAGTTACCTTTCCTCGGACCCCGTCCATCTTCTGCGGGACAGATGAAGATCCAACAGGTAGGGGGAGAACAAAGGAGGAAGCAACAATGCTCAATAAGAAATGTACTCATTACTTTGTTCATGTAACTGTAACCCCTCTGTACAACATTTTTACAATAAAAAACATACAAAAAATAATGTAGTGCTCAAAGAAGCACTTTGGGGGTAAGGGAAGGATATCTAAATAGCTGTACAAAATTCTACATTGCTTTTTATTAAATGTTCCATATGGAACTGAATAAACATAAGTGCTTCCATTAAAAATATTAAGTCACTGTCTTGGAACTGGGGCCAGTATTTCTGCCATTGAAGGGATTTGAGCTCATTGTCCCGGTAACTCTTTTACACCATTGGTGAAGGGGAAGCTCACTATCCTTGAGGAAAAGAAATTCAAGCTAGAGTTCCCAGGGCCTGCATTGAGGGCCTGCAATGTAAAAAAATATTTCAATACATGTGTAATATATGATATATTTGTACATATGCATGTTTATTATATATTGATTATTATAATTATTGCTTTTGTATTTATTTCATAGTTTATTGTATTTAATATTATTATACACATAATATTTATTGTGTTTTGTACATCTATTATAAAATTATACACAATAAATCAGGTCATTGACTTGTTTTTCATCAATACTTTATTAAGTGTTGAAACATGATACATAATTAAATGGAGGCATTAGTCACAGTCATCACATGTTTAGAGTCTCTCCCAAGTATGAGCTTTGTCTTAGTTATCTTTTGACAACTTACTATAAGGATTTCTTTAGATGATTTATACTCAGAAGCTTTTTTTGAGGATAAGCAAGTTGTGGGATAAAATTGTAAGGGTGGGGGTGGGAATGAATGTGGCTTAGTGGTATAGAGCTTCCTCAGCATACATGAATGCCAGGGTTTGAATCCTCAGTGCCACATACTCAGAAAAACCCATAAGCTGTGGAGTGGCTCAAGTGGTAGAGCGCTAGAATTGAGAAAAAGAAGCTCAAAGACAGTACCCAGGTCCTTAGATCAAGCCCCAGGACTGGCAAAAACAATGGGCCAGATGCTGGTGGCTCACTCTTGGAACCCTAGCTTCTCAGGAGACTGAGATCTGAAGACACAGTTCAAAGACAGCTTACACAAGGAAAGCCTGTCAGACTCTTATCTCCAGTGAATCACCAAAAGACCTCAGATGGTGCTGTGGCTCAAGTGGTAGTGTGTTAGCCTTGAGCTGAATGGTACAGGGACAGCGCCCAGGCTTCAGTCTGAGAAAAACATCTGGAAAAAGAGTGAGGGATAGTCAAAGTACTTTTCCTGAGTGAGGGATAATCAAAGTACTTTTCCTATTTGCTAATTATGAGAATATTTTTGGGAAAATGAACATTGATGTACACCAGAGTTGGAGTCAGGGCTCAAGGTCCAAGTATAGCAGATCCATATGACCAGCCTCTCAGACTCTAACATTATAACCTTGTGTCCTACAGAGTTCTGAAAGGTCCAATATTGAAAGGCATAATATGCTCCCCAAACCCTTTGTGATAAGCACTTGACTTCTATTGTCAATGTCATTACAGTTCTGAACCTAGCACTGCACAAGTAGCTCAGGCCCATCACCCTAGCTCAGGAGACTGAGGTCTCAGGATCACAGGGTGAAGCCAGCCAGGACAGGAAAGTCTATGACACTCTAACTTTCACTTCTGAAAGGTCAGATATTCAAGAGCTTTCTGGGTTTACCTTGGTGATGCGAGGTTACTTGCACACTAAATGTTCTTAGAGTTCTCAAGCTATAGAAGCAGGAAAGAAACATTATTGACCCATCCTGGATTCAAATGAAGTTCTCAGGATCCAAGCCCTAGCTGTGTTATCAGGAACTACTCCATTGTTACACTGTATTTGAAGGACAGAAAATAGTTGCAAAAGCCGTGCTATATGAAGAGACCAAGGCCTGTAGGATTAGGAGGCAGAATGTACACACTCAACAGGAAAGTGAGCTCCAAAACCATTTCATTCATTCAGGCAAAACCAGCAATGGGGGGGGGGGCAACTTCAAACATTTGTTAGAGTTACACCAGGGTCAGGCTTTTCTCAGCCTCTTCAAACGATGACTAATTAATCTTCCCTCAGGTGAAGGGATCCTCAGGCTATCTTTACGGTAATAATGGAGAGTCGGTTTAATGGGGAGAAGGGAGGAACAGAGTAGAAAAACCCTACTCTCTGGTCTTAGGGAGTAGGTTTTTGACTCAGTCAGATTTGAAGGCCCTTCTTCTACCTCTGCCAGTCCATTCTCCTTCCTTCATTCTCCACATAATTAATGCAAATCGCCAGTCAAAGGAGAGGCAGAGCCCTTTCTCTACTATCTCCAAGCACCCGAGTTAGAACCTGGCTCTGCCCTCTTGGCTCTTCTGCTGCCTGAGAAGTGGGAGAGAGACAGTCTTCCTGTTCTGTGGTGTGTGATGGTGAAGCTGGTGGCCTAGAGCACTGCAGAAAACCTCATGATTGGGAATTTTTCCCTTCTTTCCTCTTGAAGTCTAAGACCAGATTCACCTATCATCTATCTATCTATCTATCTATCTATCTATCTATCTATCTATCTATCTATCTATCTATCTATCTATCTATCTATCTATCTATCTATCTATCTATCTATCATCTATCTACCTACCTTCCTACCTACCTACCTACCTACCTACCTACCTACCTACCTACCTACCTACCTACCTACCTACCTACCTACCGAGTGAGCTAGGTATCTCTTTGTCAGTCCATAGGTTGAACTCAAGGCCTGGGCACTGTCTCTAGCACTCTACTACTTGAGCCATAGCACCAATTCTGGCTTTTTCTGTGTATGTGCTACTGAAGAATCGAAACCAGGGCTTCTTGCATGCTAGGCAAGCACTCTCTCACTAATCCACATTCCCAGCCTCCTCATCTTTTTCTTAATGGTAGTTTTTATGTAAGTATGCTACGAACTTATGTCCCCAAGTTTAATTTTCTGAATGCTGGTTATTTCTATGAACCCTGATCTTCTCTTCTCCTGCCTGATTTGTGACTGTTTTTATCTTGGCCTCATAATAAAATTTAAATAAGGGCTGCTGAGAGTTTAAGGATGAATCATATAAGCACACAAGTCTGGAACCATGGAAGAGAAAAGCCATGGCCAGAAATGAAGAAAATGATGTGGTATGTGCAACAAGCATATCTGAAAAATAAATCAGTAAATAAAAGCAAAAGCAATACATATGATCTGTGTGCACTCAGGGAGGTAATATACACACATAAATAGGTAGGGTACTGGCACATAACTTGGCCTTCTCTTTTTGAATTTGTGTGGCCATCCCAGGGCTTAAACTCAGGGCCCCATGCATTCCTCAGTTGTTTTGCTCAAGGCTGAGGCTCTACCTCCACCACAGATCCACTTCCAGCCATCTGGTCATTAAGTGGATATAAAGTCAACCCAGGCATGCCTGGTCTGTCCTGTATCTCCTGCTCGGCTCTCTCAAAGTTGGAGTTCTGCCTTCTGGACCACTGCTCCTCTTCTGTTTTTCTGGTAGTTTATTGGACATAAGAGTCTCACAGACTTTCCTGCTCTGGCTGGCTTTGGATGGCGATCTCCTGAGGAGTCTTCAAGAGGCTTTCCTCACGGATTCGATGAGAAGCCACTACACACAAAACCTTAGTCTAAATCTTGGGAGGTACTAGCAAATCAGAAACATGAAGATGCTTCTAGTGTGTTCTAGATACTTAAGGTTAGAGACAAATACACTCATAACTATTAGATTATTTTATAGGCGAAAGGAGCAATGCAGACATTACTAGGATCACTCCAGCTTTCAGTCCTCTCATCCTGAGACAGTAAATTCACTGCAGCTCAAAGCTAAGTGACAGAGCTAGCATGAACTGTGGGCCTTAGCTCCCAAATCCTATGACAATCATTTCCCACTTTTGGCTTCTAAACTGTGACCACAGGGGAAAATGAGGAGAGAAAATCCTTCTCAGAGAAAGCAGCTATAAACAACATTGGGTAGTTTACTTATAAATTCAAACTATTGGAACGACCCTTTGAAGAAATTAGGTTGTCCAGATTAAAACATGAAGAAGCAAAGAAAGTCAGGTGCCAGTGTCTGCTGACTATAATCCCAGCTCCTCAGGTGGATGAGATGTAGAGATTCTCAGTTTGAATCCAGCCCAGTTAGGAGAGTCCTTGAAATGCTTTTTCTAAATGACAACAGAAAAACCCAGAAGTGGGACTGTGATTCAAGGCTAATGAACTACCCTGGAGCAAAAGGAGATCAGGGACAACCCATAGACTCATAGTTGAACTCCAGGACCTGCCCCCCTAAAGGAGCCTTTACCTCCATGTCTTTGTGTATGGATGCATTCCCATTGGTGAAACACCAGGGTAGCTATTATGAATTGCACCAAGCTAAGAAATTTGTTCTCAATTCACTGATTTCATAGCACAGAGACAGCTTTCATGACTGTGCATGTTCTGGGGATCCCATGAGTGGTCCTAGTGTAGCCTAAGAGATTCTCTGTACCCCAGGCCTGCTGGAAGAAGTCTCTCTCATTGTCTGGACAGGCAGACCAAAGGCCTCAGTCCTGTACAGCTGTGTAATGAACAACTCCATCCAGGCCAATTAGTGAGGATGAGTGTGGGCAGGCTCTGAATGCCAGGAGAAAAAGGCCTCTTTGTACCTCAAGCTATCTCTCTCTCCAGTGCTCTGTTTTGACAGGAAACCTTCATGTGTGCCAACTCCCTTGACAAGCCAAGTTTCCTGCACTTACTCTGCCTTAGGGAGACTATGTTCCCATGTTCGATACAGTGCTAAATGTAATTCAGGAGTCCCCCTGGAACACAATTATGGCGCTGAACCTAATAAAATGTTTCATTGCAGATGATGATGGGGCTATGATGCCTCTCCTTGGTTTCCTGAAGCTTGGGAAATCCAAGCATATATCACAATACTTCCTGTCATATGGGGCTGGTGAAGATCATCAGGTTTTGAAATCTTTGACCTCTCCTTGTTGGATCCTGATTGGTTAGGTTTTGATTGTGAACACAAGGCCTGGGTTCTGGCCATGAGCTCAGAACAGAACTCTATTGCTTGACCATTTTGTATTACAGCTTCACTTCTGCTTTCTCTCTCTCTCTCTCTCTCTCTCTCTCTCTCTCTCTCTCTCTCTCTCTCTCTCTCTCTCTCTCTCTCTCTCTTCTCTCTCTCTCTCTCTGTCTCTGTCTCTGTCTCTCTCTCTCTCTCTCTCTTTCTCTCTTTCTCTGGTGTGTGTGTGTGTGTGTGTGTGTGTGTGTGTGTGTGTGTGTGTGTGTGTGTGTGTGTGTGTGTGTGCGTGTGTGTGTGTGCATACACTAGTCCTGGAGCTTGAACTCAGAACATGAGCATTGTACTTAATTTCTCTTATAAAAATATAGCCCTTTCCCACTTGAGCCACAGAGCCAATTCAGGCTTTATTCTTGGAATGTTGTACTGAGTAATCAGGCCCAAGGTTACATATATGCAAAGCACTCTACACCTAAGGCACATTCACAGCCCTTTACTTCAGGTTTGTTAGTATGTTTCTGTCTTTTTGTTTTTGTTCTTGTCAGTTGCAGGAGTTGAAGTCTGGGCCCTGGGTGCTCTCCCTGAGTTCTTTAGCTCAAGTCTTGTGCCCTAACACTTTAGCCACAGAGCCATTTCAGGTTATTTGAGCCTCAATATTCTTGTCTGCATAATCATCTCAGTTGTGGAGCTCTTACAAGGACCAGATGAATGAATGCACCCTGTGAAGGACACAGCAAATGGCACTCTGAAGGACTCAGCACACAGCAATACGTGAAAAAATCAGCACCCAGCACCCAATGGGTAAATCTGCAGCAGTGTGGGGGAAAGGGGAGCTCACCGTGCTGGAAGACAAGAAAGTCAGATCTGTTCCCAGGGCTTGAACTCAAGTCTTAGCACTCATATATTTTAAGTACATGATTTAAATTTACATACACATGTTTACTGTATATTGCGGTTAGTGTAGATATTCATTTTGTGTTTTATTTATTATGTATATTAGTGAGTATGATTATGCATATAACGTTTTTTACATCAGATTACATAGGACATAGATTTGCCTGCGTATTAGACATCATTCCTGAGACCCCGGATTTTCACCAATTAGGAAAACAAGTGGGACAATTGGCTTCTTTCACCAGAATTAAGTTTTTGGCAGTTCTGTGATTTGAACTCCGTGCCTAGAAGGCCCACTTCATGAATGGGTCAATGTTAGCACACCAGTCTGATGCAAGTGAAATTGTTGGACAAATTTGTGGACCTGAGATCAAGCCCTAGGATTAGCCAACATATAAACAAATAGATGTGTAGATGCAGTGTGTGTGTGTATTTACATATGTATATGCAGCTATAAATGTATACAGAGACAGACATTTATGTAGATTCTAGTACATAACTATATAAAGTGATATCTATATCTGATTTTCATATATTCTATTACTACCAATTATTTGATCTAAAATTATGCCTTCATTAATTGATCACAGTAGAAGACTTAATAAAGTACAAAATTAATTAGTGACTTGAATTTATTGCATACAATCTTATACTAGAATGACTAGCTAATTATTAATTCAATTAGTACAATTCAAACATTCTATTAGTGTTCCTAGACATAGGAACATAGGATCTTCAGCAGTGTTTAGGTGCCAGTCCCAGTATCCAACTCAGGGCCTAGGTGTGTGGGTTAGGCTCAGGCTTCACTGACAGCCTACCAGCCTTCAGCCATGCTAGGTCACATTCAATTTTCAAGAGGAGTCATTGAGACCCAGGATGGTCAATTGCAAAGGAAACAAAGGTAAAACGGTTGTGTACAACTTGCTGTTTATTTTCCTCCTCCATTTGTCTTGGTTTGATGTGTTTTGTTTTGTTTTGCCGCCAGTGCCAGGAGTTGAATTCGATCCTAGGATCCCTGGATCATCTGTGGGTGTAAAAGCTGCACCCCAGCCTAGGGTAATCATGGTTTAAGACACAATAAAATGCTTCCTTGAGCAAAAAGAGCTCAGGGAAAATGTCTAGGCTAAACAGTTCAAGCCTCAGGACCTGCCACACAAAAAAGCCAGTAACTACATGTGTCTGTGTATGTATGCATGTATTTCTACCGGTGAACATCCAGAGTTGCTATGTTGAAAGGCACCCAGATAGGAAATTTGTTTGAATAGAATTATTTCATTGCATAGAGAATTCATTCAAGTCAATGCTGGTTCTGGGGCTCCCCCTCACTGTTCCCAGTGTAGCCTGAGCATTTCCCTACACCCTAGCCCTCAACATAAACCTAATCCTAAATCAAACCCTCATCTTAACCCTAAACCTAACCCTAAACCTAACCCTAACCCTAACACTAATCCTAACTCTAACCCTAACCCTAACACTAACCCTAACTCTAAACATAAACCTCACTCTCACCCTAACCCTAACTCTAACCTTAAACCTAAACCTAAACCTCATCCTAATCCTAATCCGAACCTTCACCCTCACCCTCACCGTAACCCTCACCCTAACCCTCACCTTCACCCTAACACTTACCCTCACCCTCACACAAACCCTAACACTAACACTGACCCTCACACGAACCCTAACCATCACCCTAACCCTAAAGCTAACCCTATCCTTAAACCTAGCCCTCACCCTAGCCCTCACCATAACCCTAACCCTCATCCTCCCCCTAAACCAAACCCTAACCCTAATACTAATCTTCAATGTAAACCTCACCCTCACTCTACCCCTCACCCTACACCTCACCCTAATGCTAACCCTCACCCTAACAGTAACCCTCACCGTCAGCCTAACCCTCACGTTTACCCTTACCGACAACCCCACCCTAACCCTCATCCTAACCCTAAACCTCACGCTCATGCTTGGCCTAAGCCTCAGCCTAATCCTAAGCCTAACCGTAAACCTGACCCTCACCCTAACCCTAACCCTAACCCTAACACTAACTCTAAAACTCAACCTCACCCTCAGCCTCAGCCTCAGCCTAAACCTAAGGCTAAACCTAACCTTAACACTAACCCTTTACACTCACCGTAACACTCATCTAACCCTAACCCTAACACTAACCCTAACCCTAAACCTCACCCTCATGCTCGGCCTAAGCCTAAGCCTAATCCTAAGCCTAAATGTAAACCTGACCCTCACCCTCAGCCTCAACCTAACCCTAATTCTAACCCAAAACCTCAACCTCACCCTAACCCAGGCCTAAGTTGCAGGTTTTGGCTATCGCTTCCCTAATAGCCTACCAAACATCAGCAAGGCAAGGTCATGTGAACTTTCTGGGCCTTGTCGTTTAGACCCAAGATGGTCACAATACAAAGGAAAAAAAGTAAAACTACCTTCTTGAACTTCTCAGTTTTATCCTTTTCCTTATTATTTTTGCCAGCCTCAAGATTTGAACTCGGGTAATAGGAAACCAGGGTTGGTATGGCAGAGGTGACAAGACCCAAGCTCAAGCTCCATGCTTAGCAAATAAGTAAATAAATAAATAAATAAATAAAGCCCTGGCTGGGAATTTGCATCATTGTACTGGCAGGCCTGGGATTTGAACTCAGGGTCTGGGTAACTCTGTAGCATTGTGGGTGAAGGAGAAGCTCACTGACCTTAAAGACAAGAAATTCAGACCAGTTCCCAGGGTCTGAATTAAAGCCTCAGCATAATATTCATATATGAGATGTATTTACATACATGGGTTTAATGCATATAAGGTTTATTACCCTTATTTATTTAGCATTATACATGTAACACTTCATTTATACATCATATCACCTAGATTATATTTGCATATGGATTATACATTGTACTGAGACCCAGGACTTTTAGAGAAAAGAAAAAAATCTGTCA
Source organism: Dipodomys merriami (assembly GCF_024711535.1). NCBI lineage: Eukaryota > Metazoa > Chordata > Mammalia > Rodentia > Heteromyidae > Dipodomys > Dipodomys merriami. Next base: position 410,286 of record NW_027206108.1, read on the forward strand.
AATTGGCTTCTTACTTCATGAATAAATTTTTGGCCTTACTGGGAATTTAACTCACAGCCTAGAATGCCAAATTCATTAATGGGGTCTCAGTCTTAGCACACCAGCCTCCAGCAAACTGAGCTGCGAGGAAATTCTGAGGACCTTTGATCAAGCCACAGTAGTGCCCAATATATACATTGATAGATATGTATAGATATGTATATGTGTGTGTGTGTGTGTATATATATATATATATATATATATATATATATACAGAAAAAGAGGGAATGTGAGGATATTCAATTATGTATCTTATTACCAATAATTAGTTATTACATTATGCCACTATTTAATGAAGTATCATGGTAGAATACTTATAAAAGCATTAATTAAAAATTAGTTAATATCTTTTCATTACGGGAATCATACCATGGTGCTAGAATGGAAGACATAAATCCAATAATATTTGTGTGGCATTCTAAAATAGAATCATGAACTAACTGCAAATTTAATTATTTATTTTATAACATTCCATTAGCTTTCACAAAAATAGGAATGAGTTTGTCAGGATCTCCCTCCATTTGTGGGTAGCAGTCTTAGCATGTGAACTCCAGGACTGGGTAGTTTACTTCGAATTCAAACCATTGGAATGACACCTTGAAGATTTCTGATTGTCACGATTAAAAAAAGAACAACAAGAAGAAAAGAAATCCATGTATCAGCGGCTCCTGCCTGTAATCCTACCTCAGGAGGCTGAGATGTAGAGAATGCCAATTTCAATTCAGCCACGGCAGGAAAGTCGGCAACACTCTTATTTCTAAGAGATCACAAGAAAAAAAAACACACCATGAATGGCGCTTTAGCTCAAGTTGCACAGTGCATCCCTTGACGAAAGGAGCTAAGGGACAAGGCCTAGGCTCATAGTTAAACCCAACACTTGCACCCCCCCAAAAAAAAAGGCAGCAGTAACTCCATGTCTCTGTGTATGGATGGATGATGTATGGATGATGGGCATTCAGCAGGTTGCCCATGCCCAGCTGCCCTAAACTGGGCCAGCTGGGGAAAACCCTCAGAGAGTACTAAGTCTGAGCCGGCAGCTTGAACAAAACATCCCTCTGCCATTTAACAACTGAAGCCCCGAAAGCTTCTCCTGGGCTGGTATGTGCAACAGATGCATTATGTTCTAGCTGAGGTGTCCCATTGGGACACCTAGCAGCCAGCCACTGCCTCCAGGAGTGGTCGAAGATTCTGGATCTATATTCTCTATCCCTCTGTAGGATGTGAGCCTAGGCCTCTGGGGCCTGGTGGCTCTCACACATTCATCATTCCTCATTGCCGAGTCATAGACTGGTCCCAAATCTTGGCAAAGTTATGATATAGTCAGCGATTTCTATGCCAAATGGTAAGCCAATAAATCCCACCCTCATAACTCCTGTTACAAGTCAGCCTTGGGCTGTGAATGTGGCTTAGCAGTAGAGTGCTTACCTACTATGCACGAAGCCCTGGGTTCAATTCCTCAGTACCACAGTAATAGAAAAAAACAAAAGTGGCACTGTGACTAGCCTTAAGCAAAAGAAGCTAAGGAACATGCCCAGAGCCTGAGTTCATGCTCCAACACTGGCAAAAAATAAAAGGGAGCCTGGTGAGATATATTCTTCTGGTACACAGGAGGGCCAAGGTTAGAGGAAAGAGGTAGAGGGCAGGTGATTGTGCCTCACCCCAGTAATTTCAGCTACTCAGGAGGCTGAGTTCTGAGTTCTGATCACAATTACAAGCAGGAAAGTCTATATGAAACACTTTTGTCTAATTAAACACCCCAAAAACCAGAAATAGAGTTGGGATTCAAGGAGTAGAGTGCTAGCCTTGAGCACAAAAGCTCAGGGATAGTGTCCAGGCCATGAATTCAAACCCCAGGACTGACACACAGACACAAACACAGACACAGACACAGACACACACACACACACACACACACACAGACAGACAGACAGACAGACAGACACACACACACACACACACACACACACACACACACACACACACACACCAAGATAGAGCATTTGTTAGCCTGCACAATTTCCATCTCTATAGGGAAAAAGGAAGGAAAGACTTGCTCCAGGAGGTGATATAAGCAGTGCCAAAATTCCACAGGAGTTCTAAGGCGTGGAACAGGATAGAGAGCCTCAGGCAGAAGGTACAACATGGGTAAAGGTCATGAGGTGTGGTGTAGAGCAAGTGGTGTGGGTGGAATGAATGTTCTGTGGCTTCAGACAAATCTGGCAGGACATTCGAGTCTGGGTCAAGGTTTGTATTTGAGTCACAGGTAGGGAAGAGGATGGGGTCCCAGAATGAGGCCCAGGAGGAAGATTAGCTTGACTTTTCACCATGGACCCCAGCCATTTCTTGTGGCTAGAAGCCTATTTTTCACAGCTCCTGACATTCAGGCATCCTTTGCATTGAGGAGTAAGGGCAAATGCAGGGAATAACTCTTGCTTAAGAAAAGCTTCTGGCCCAATGCCAACAGTGGCTCAACACCTGTAAATCCTAGCTACTCAGGAGACTGGGTTCAGAGATCATGGATCAAAACCAGCTTAGTGAGACTTAGTGAGACTCTTCTTGCCAGTGAACTACCCAAACCCAGAAATTGTGCTATGACTCAAGTGGTAGAGTGTCAAACTTGAGGGAAAAAGTTAGGAGACCAGAGCCCAGGCCTGAGTTCAAGGCCAGTACTGGCACAGAAAAAATAAAGAAAAGCTTTCAGGAGCTCTTGTCCACTGTTGTGAAAGGCCAGATCACCAGGTACTGGTGGCTCATGCTTGTCCTCCTAGCTCCTCAGGAGGCTGACATGTGACGATCACCGTTCAAAGCCAGCCAAGGAGGATAGTCCGGGGAATTCTGAAACTCCAGAAAACTGGAAGTGGCCCTCTGGCTCAAGTGGTAAGCTGAAGCTAGGTGACAACGCCCTGGCCCACAGTTCAAGCCCTATGACCAACACCTGGTCTGCTTGGATCTCACTTTGTGCCTCTAAGCAGAGTATTTTCCAGTGGACCCCTGAGTTTCTCCCAATGTCTAGGTATCCTACAAGTCTTGAGAGCAGCCCATTTGGAGGCCTTTGCCTACAGATCGAGCCACATTGTCAGAGAAGTGTCCAGCCTTGGGGCATGGAGGTCATCGTCTGGCTCATCAGAATGGAATCTGTCATGGGTACAGTTTGGGTCTGAGCAGTAAATCAATGTCTCTGGGCCAGGAGGGGCAGAAGATCGCATGGCAGGTAAAGCCTACTCACGTAGGTATCACAAGAGTGCAAATCTGTCAGCACACTTCCGGTGGGTGTTGAGTTGGGCTCATGAAAGTCTTGTGGGTTCAGGAATCCACAGCCGGCTGCCTGGTGCTTGTAGCATTCACTATCCCTGGAGTTACAGGGCTCACCAGTGCTTCGGGTCCAGTGAAGGCCTTCAGTCGTGGGCTGACTACAAAAGAGCATCCATAATGTCCTTTCCCTTGGTCCTGTGGCCCTGTGCACGGATGGAGGAGCAGGTTCTATGGAACTTACTGCCATGGCCCAGACACAGTCAGGGGCTGCTGGGAGCTGATGTGTACTGTATTTCAAGTGGTAGAGCACAAACCTTGTGCAAACAAGCTAAAGGATACCACATAGGCTCTGAGTTCAAGCCTCGGTAAACAACAAACACACACACGCAAACACACACGCAAATACACACACACATGCACACACATACACACACTCATGCACAAAAAAGCACACACAACATCCTTAGCAGTTCCCAATGGCTCATCCCAGCAATCTTAGCTACTTAAGATGCTGAGCTCATGGGATGGCAGCTTGAAGCCAGCCCAGGCAGGAAAGTATGTAAGACTCTTCACTCCAGTGAACTACTAAAAAGATGAAAGGTGAGCCGTGGTTCAAGTGGTAGAGTGTTAGCTTTGAGCAAAGGAAGCTCAGGGACAGTGCCTAGGCCCTGAGTTCCAGCTCTAAGATTTTTTTTTTAGACACCCTTTGCCTCCACCCCATCCCCAATCAGGCCCTAAATCCAGATTTTGGTCACTTCCACTTCTGCCACTTTCATAGCACTGCCACAAGTGACCAGTGTGTGGCCACACTAGATTAAGAGAACTTTCAACAAGAGGGGCATAGCCAGGTCAAGGCTAATGCCCCAGAACATTGAGGTATTGGCCATACCAGTCTCTCATGCCCCAGTTCCCTGGACTTAGAATCTAAAGTCTGTGTCTCTGTATTCTGGACATCCAGAATTATCTAGAAGGACCTGAGAGGCCAAGCTGGGGCAGGAAGATAGACTTTCCTGCGACAAGTTACGTTGACATTTCCTAGACACCAATGGATACTCCAAACCACTTTGGTCTCATCTCCCATGTAGCCCCGGACCCTCCTTGCTTGGGAAGCCTTCAGTCAGCTATTAATTTCAAGTTGGCCAGAGCCACCAGAAACCCCCTTTCCTCCACTTCACTGCCAGCTTGAAGGGAGGGATGTGCAGCCAGAGGCCCAACTGAGAAAAAATCAAGATATCGCATGACTAAGGACCCCCAGAGGCAGGGGAGACCCTATGCCAGTAGGCCCAGCTGGCCCAGAATCCCCTGGAGGTGCCCAAAGATTTGGACAGGCCAGACTTTGGTCCCAAAATAAAGCTGAAATGCAGGCCTCTGCCAATTTAGGACTCATTGTTGACCTTGATAGGGGGCTAAAGTACAAGTTTGGCATGGAGGAGGAGCACTATCCAAGGCAGAAAGAGTCAAACAGGCACCCAGGAAGTGCACAGAGTAAGAAGAGGGAAAACACACACACACCCACATACACACACACATAAGTAGCCCAATGCCTCAGCAGTCCCTGAGCACTCTAAACATCCCACCCCCAAGAAGATGTCACTACTATCCTCAGACCAACTGTAGACAAAACTCATGGCCTCTCACACATCTGGAATGGCTCATAACAGAGGTTGGAATTTCCTAAAAGTACACACCACTATGCAGAAAACTCATATACCTTATTTTTGGTTGTCTGTCATGGAGTTTGAACTCTGTGCCTGTGCACAATCCCTCAGCTCTTCAGCTGAAGGTGGATACTCTACCACTGGAGTCACAGTGCCACTTCTGGCTTTCTGGTGGTTCACTGGAGATAAAGTCTCACAGGTTTTCCTTCCCAAGCTGGCTTTGATCTCAGATCTCAGCCTCCTGAGTATCGAGGATGACACAGTGTGAGCCACCAGTGTCGCCTGGCTTCAGCCACCTTCTTAGACCCAGGGGAAACCCAACTCGTCAGGCCACAAACCACATGCAATCCTTCACTTCAGACTTTGACACCAGCATGCATAACCATTCTTCCATGGATGGAGAGCATATAATTGACACTAACATCCCACCCCTACTCCCATTCACCCACTCCCTGCCTGCCACAGGCCACGACCTATGGAGTTCTTGGTAAGACACCACCCACCCTACTGTGGTTTCACACTGGGGCAAATCTGGGGAGTTCTTAGAAATGTCTGTACAGTGAGGCCAGCAGCTGGTCTCCCAAACACAGCAACCCCACTACTTCAAAATCTCTTGCAAGCAAGGAAGGGGTGTCTTTCTTTCTTCCTTCCTTTCTTTGATTTTTGGTTGAGGGGCATGGACTCAGGGCTTGGGTACTGTCCTTGAATTCTAATTTTCCTTAAAGCCAGTGGTCTACCACTTGAACCACAGTACCACTGCCAGTTGCAGATTGGAGTTGAGGCTCTCCTGGGACTTTCCTGTCTGGTCTGGGAAATGAGGTCCTCTGGATCTCAGCCTCCCGAGTGGCCAGGATGACAGGCGTGGGATGAGAGGTGTGAGCCACCTGCACACTGCTTAAGGTGTCTCATCCTTCAGAATTTCCATCTATTCCTCCACTAGACGCTACCACCTAAACACCCCTCTACCTCCCTCAGGGACAACAAAGGGAGGCTCAGAATCTGGGTGGGACCATGGGCATTAAAGGCCCCCCTCCACATCACTAACATTCTCTAAGCTCCCATTTGCCTCCTATGGATGGCCTGGTCTTCCAGGGCAGATCAGACCCACTAGGAGTTCTGGGGCCTTCCCTTTATCCCCCTGCGTTACCTAACCAGTACCTGACAATTTCTGGGGCCAGCTGTTCCATGTCCCAGTGGAAGACGTTGGGAGGGTTGCTGATAATGGGTCTACGAGTGTCCAGGGCAGAAGGAGTGTCCATCTCCCTTCTGTCAAAGAAGGAAACACAAAGCATGGATGATCTATTAAGAACTACAGGGCATAGCCATCCACCGGTCACCAAGGTCCCTTGGAGAGCTGTTTTATGTTGACAGTCCTTGGGCTTGGCCTTGGGGCCTGGGTGGTATCTCCGAGTTTCTTTGGCTCCATGTAAACACTTCCACCTGAGCCATGGTGCCACTTCTGACATTTTCTGTGTATGCAGGACCTAGGAATCAAACCCGGGGTTTCCTGCATGCTAGCCAAGCTGTCTACCTCTAAAACACAATCCAAGCCCTACATAGCTGTTCTTCTGTGACCCATCAGGCCTGTCTCCAGACAGTCTTGCACATCTCTACCGAGTTTCTCACCAACAGTCCTGGCTGGAAATGAACACGCTCTGCTATGTTGTCCATCATCTGCGGCAACTTTGCTCTCTGTACTTCCTGTCAGCACCTCCGTGTTAAATAAGTCCCCCTTTTCAAGTGATGCCTCTAAGAAGCCCGTTCTGATCACATTGGCAGAGCTGGAACCTCTCTGCTCTGCAGGCTTCTGGCCTTATCACGCCCTGCCTTCTGTCCAGTGTGGGTTGAGAATGCACAAAGGGGAAGGCCTGGCTTCCACCACCGGATTTCTGAAGGAACTGATACACCACCCAGGGACAGGTGTTGTACCACACTCCAAGATAGGGCCCTCTAAGTTTGGGCAGTCTGTGGGCAACAAGACGGGGCCATTTCTTTGTGTGGGGTTGAGCTCAGAATCTGGGAGCTGTCTCTGACTTTTTGGGCTCAAGGCTGGTGCTCTACCACTTGAGCCACAGCTCCATTTCAGGCTTTTTGGTGGTTCCATGGAGAGTAGAGTCTCACAGTCTTTCCAGCTTATAGCTGGCTTCAAACTGTGATCCTCAGATCTCAGCCTCCCGAGTAGATAGGATGACAGGTGTGAGCCTTAGCCCCGGGTGATGGGCACCAAAGCCTTTTTTTTTTTTTTTGCTCCCGTTTCAACTAGCAAGCCGAAGTTAAAACAATCAGTTACAGGGGATCAAGATCCTCTCCTAGGTCAGTTAATCCGAGGAGATAAAGTGTCTTTGGAAAAGGCTAGTCTGAGTAGGTCTAGTCGTGTGGGGGTGTGTTGGTGTGGGTGTGTGGGAGTGTGTCGGGGATACCTACCCCCTTCTCTCTGGTACCTCATCTTTCCAGCAGGGAGTGCATCCAGGATAGTCACCCCAAGGAAGAAGAATGGGGGAGGGTACCTAAGGTCACATTCAGGGGGATGATCCCAATTATGTCCTCTAACCGAACCTGGACAGATAAAGGAGAGAAAGAGAAGTTTTGAGAAATATCAAGGGAAGCCCCTTACCTTTGGCTACAAGTACCAGCGAGAAGACTGAATCCATCTGTCTTGGTCGTCAGATAAAAGGTGTACACTGTTCATTTATTTTATTATTATTTTGTGAGTCCTAGGGCTTGGATTCAGGTTATCTCTGAGCTTCTTTTGTTCAAGACTGAGGCTCTACTACTTGAGCCACAGCAACAAATCTGGCTTTTTTGTGTGTGGGTTTGGAGGGGGAGGTGGTTCATGGGAGATAAGAATCTCACGGACTCTCCTGCCCGGGCTGGCTCTGAGTCACGACCATCAGACCTCAGCTTCCCAATAGCCAGGATGATGGTCAGAAGCCACCAGCTCCTGACCACCACCATCCATTTATAATCCCTTAGGCCCAGGGCTGAGCCATCCACACTACACCGCATTGTTGGGAGTGGGAAGCAGACATGAATGGGTTTGATACTTTAACAGCCTTCCTATCTTTGAGCATTGTTCCGGGTCAGTCTGATGGTGGCTTCCTCCTTATCCACAGCAATGACTTGGCTCTGTCACAAGAACAAATGTCCCCTGGGATGTTTCAGGTCTAGGGTCTTTCCTCTGCACTCCGTTTCCCTAACCGAAATGACACACCCTAGCAAAGAATAGTAGACACTGAATGTTTTCATTGTTTTATACCAGGGTCTGGCCAGATAGGTGAGGGTGAGGGTTAGAGGCCCGGGATCGTGCTGAGCAGGGGGACAATGCCTCCTCATCTAATTTCCTTCAATGGTCTGTCAGAGTGATTTGGGGAAGGACTCATGGGATGGATAATGAACAACCATCACGGTCTAGCCAGGGCACAGAGGGGCTTACCTCATGAATCTGCTTCAACAGGCTAACCGACACCTCCTGACCCACAGCTCACATCCAGAATGAGAGGGCCAGCTTGGGTTCCAGCCAGATAGGGATGCTGGGCCACCTCCTCCAGCATCCATTCAACCAGTTCCTGTGTGAGAGAAAGACAGAGAGAGAAAGAAGGCCAAAATTACACTTATGCCAGGTGCCGGTGGCTCAGGCCTATAATCCTAACTACACAGGAGGCTGAGATATGAAGATCATGGTTCATAGCTGGCCCAGGTAGGAATGTCTGTGAGACTCTTATCCTCAAAGAACCACAAGAAAACCGGAAGTGATGCTTTTGCTCATGTGGTAGAGCTCTATCCTTGATCTGAGGAGCTTGGGTACACTGCCCTGGCCCAGAGTTCAAACCCCATGACTGACAAGCAGTGGACTTCCCACCATAAGAAGTGGACTGCATAGCACCCACTGTCCTAGGGAGCATGGCAGAGAAGTCTGGCTGAGCTTCCTGTGTGCTGAGGGTCAAGAGTAGATCACCCGACTTCTCCATGCCTCATTTTCCCCAGCTGCAAAACTGAATAGAGTGAAGGATCCCCTTTATCATGGAGATAGGGTAATGATGAAAAAGAACCATGTTTTGTTTCATTATCCCACACCTATTGCATGATTAGGAGCGGACGCCATCTGCCACATCACCTCCTGCTGAGTCTCCCTGAGAGATCATGCCAGGCAAAGCATAAGCTTCATGGAAACATGCATGCAGGAAGGGGGTGTTGGTTCAAGGCTTCTCATACACTTGGCTGCACCTTAATTGCCTCTACCTTTATTCTTACTATATTCTTCTTGGCTGTACATTTGTTGTCTTTATTCTTGATTTGGCTATTTTTCTATTGATCCACGAACAGAGCATGTTGTTTCTTTCCAGTCCAATAGAGACGGCTTCTCTAAATAATAAAGACTAGGACCAAAGTTTAGATGTGGTCAATTCCCCAATCAATATATCATCTGATGAGACGTTGCCTCCAGAAACTCCTGCATCTTCAAAAGCAGTTTTGCGGCTCCCTCATAGTAAATATAGAATTTTAAAATTTCCAGATATGTTACAATAGGAAGAATTAATGAATTAAACTAAACCAGAAGGAGTTATACCAAAAGTACAGAAAGTTATAGAAAAAGGGATCTCTGATAATAAAAGGAAAAGAAAGATTCCCACAACAGTTATGACTAAGTTTGGTCCAGCTTACATTATAGGGAATATATGGTGGTTTCCCACCTCTTTCATTTGGAAATATGATGGCTGACTTATTAACTACGAGAAACCATCATGCTTTATTTGTAATTAATCACCTTAATACTAATGAACAAAATCTTACACTTATGCAAAAACATTGGAGCGAAATTGGATTTAAAGTTCAGCCAAAAGTTAAAAGGAAAGATTTGCTCACAGGCACCTGCAAAGGGCCTGAAGAATTTAATCACCTCGGGATGAGGGTATACATGTATGTTTCCACAGGATGCCGAGTCACCCAACTGGAATCTCAACCGACTCGTCTGCCCCTACAAAAATAAGAGAAACCCAGGGGGAAAAAACCAGAAGATGCAAATGAAGAAAGCGATGCAAAAGCACAAATGTCTTCACCTTTCTCCTCAACAGGCAAGACAACAAAAGAAGCCCAACCACCAACGTGGGAACAAATTAAGAAGCTCACCCATTCTGCAGAGGAGGTTGTGGTTTCTACAGGAAACACTATTGCTGTTGAAAATATGTTTCTTGCTATGCTTTCCATTATTGCTGTGCAGGCAGTGTCTGTTTCAGGAGAACAATACTGGGCATATGTTCCTAATCCTCCTCTTCTACATCCCGTGGGATGGGGGGGGGGGATGATGATATAATACAAGTAATGTCAAACAATAGTGACCTGCTAGGGGGTTTGGAGGACTATTCTAATTCTCATATGACTTCTCAAACAATTAATTATGAATGAATGACAGATACCACTCCAATTTGCATAACGCTATCAGTAGAAAATCTCCCTGAGTGTTTGCCTATAAACTATAGAACTTTTTTGACTGATGCCCTTGATCAATCCAATGATAAAAATTTCAAAAAAAAAGATTGATGTGGAAAATTGGCATGATGACATTAGGCTTTCATACTTACAATGAATCCTTTTTTCATTCCAAGAGGAATATACATTTAGATAACTGCCTACAAAAAATATCATGAAAAGAATCAGTTTGGGGATGCATTAATTACCTCACCAAAATGCTGGGAATGTGGATTTTAAAAGGCCTCTTTTTTACAACCCTATGGGGCACCAGATAGTATTTTTTATTTTTTCCATTGCTAACCCTGATTATGGTTATGTCTCCTACTTAAAACATAATTCATGAAAGTTTAATGGCTATGCTCCTGATACTCATGGGGAACCCCTGAAAAGATGGCTCACTCCAGGGTGGGTGGCTTCCATTTTGGCGAGTCACTCTCCTTTTCACAATAAAACTGGCATTCAGATGGATTTGTTCAGACTTTTTGCAGCAACAAACAAGATTTTGCCGAAAAAGCCCAAAGAAACTAAGAGTACTGCAATTGAGGTAAGAGCATGTGTGGGTTATCCTATGGGAATTTTAGCTGGAAAACTAGATAATTTAATCATTATTAATCAAGGAAAATCTTATTATATTAGTTGTAAGGATTGTATTTTTACTAATTTTCTTACTTCTTCTCTGGATAAAACATATTCTGTAATTTTAATTTTAAAAAGACCCTTGTATGTAATGTTATGTGTAGATCTATGAAATGATCCTTGGTTTAAAAATTCCGCTTTACAAATGCTGAAAACTCTGGATATTATGTTGCAGCCCAAACGCTTTGTTGCGGCCTTGATTTTAGGAATAAGTGCTTAAATAACAATAATTAGCTCTTTAGCGATTTCTACAGCAGCCTTAGTAAATGAAGTAAACACTGATCATTTTGTTACTGATTTAAGCAAAAATATTTCATTAGCCCTAGCAAAAAAATAAATTATAGATAAAATGTTAGAAATGAAAATAAATGCTCTGGAGGAAGTGGTTCTGGTTATAGGTCAGGAAGTTCAAAATTTAAAAACACAACTCTCAGTTAAATGTCATGCTAGTTTTAAATATATCTGTGTTACTGCTCTAAAATATAACTTTTCTTTTAATTGGAATGCCACCAAAAATCATTTGTTAGGAGTTTGGAGAGATAAAGATATCTCTCATGTTATGGAGGCTTTACAGGACAAAATTACAGCAGTTAGTAAATCTCATTTAGATGTAAAAAAATTACAATCTTTGGCAGCATTATTTAAGCAAAACCTGGAGGCCCTCAATCCTCTGGATTGGATTCATGTAATAATTATAATTGCCATTGTCAGATCAATTCCGGATGATCTTTAGATTTGTCTCTTCTGTGCACCAAGACATTCATGAGCTTCAATTAAAAAATAAAAAAGGAAGAAATTCCATGACCTCTGACTCTGTTGAAAAAAAAAATTATGAAGGAATTAGCCTAACTCCAAATACGCCCAATTTTACTGCCAGAGCTGGGATTTGAACTCAGGTCTGGGTAACTCTGTTGCACTGTGGGAGAAGGGGAAGATCACCATCCTTGAAGACTACACGTTCAGGCCTGCTCCCAATGCCTGAATTGAAGCCCAACACTGGAAAAAATCAGATGCCCACCTATTTTACACATAGGATCTCTATTTACATACATATGTGGAATTCGTCATGCTTTCAGTTTAGTTATTTATTTTATTGTATCTTAGTCAGAGATGCATTTTGTATTTTATTGAGTATGATGATAGATATAAATGTGCTGACATGCATGACAACCTATTCCTATGTCTATAGAGTTGCCTATGCCTTGTGCATCTTAAATGACACCCAGGACTTTCACAGGACTGGAAATCAGGTGAACTGCTGTACTGCTCACATCAGGATTCATGTTTTGACAGTGTTGTGATTTGAACTGAGAACCTAGCAGGCCCAATTGGTGAAAGGGTCAAGGTGAGGACACTGGCCTGTGAGCAACTGAGGAGCTAGACCGTTTCGAGGACGTGACACTGAGCACCAGGGAGGGCCCGGATGGGCATAAATTCATAGTTTAAACATAGGATATCTATTGATATATATGTGTGGACAGCATCTTGCATTCGGTGCACTTTTCCTTAATTTGTGTCTAATTCAAGTGTATTTTACTGAATATGGTGACAGGTATAACTGTGTTGACATGGATGTCAACCTGTTCCCATGGCTATAGAGTTGCCTATATAGTATGTACCATTCCTAGCTGAGAAGCAGGACTTTCACAGTACAGGAAAAGAGGAGGATCACTTGGCTTCTCACATCAGTATTCATCTTTTGACAGTGCTGGGATTTGAACTCAAGGCCTAGCAAACCCATGTGATGAATGGGTCATGGTGAGTACACCAGCCTGTGGGCCAAAAGAAGGTTAGGTCTATTCCGGGACCTGAGATCGAGCCCTACCTGGGCTGGCTTTGAACAGAGATCCTCAGATCTCAGCCTCACGAGTAGATAGGATTACAGGCATGAGCCACTGGCGCCCAGCACTAATATGATTTCTATGTACTCCTTTTTATGTGCCTGGCACAAGTCTGTTTCATGTACTCATCACTGGTCACCTAGTCTTAAACAACTTTTTACAAAGTATGTTTTTCCCCCATAGTGTTTTCATATTGGTCCTCTCCATCAACAAATTACTGTTCCTTGTAAGTGTGCAGAGGGAAGAGCTCAGACACAAATTCTAGTATCATTATTTACTCACTACATTGACTTTTGGCCTTACATATCTCATCTATAAATGGATGTAATCTACCAGAAATATTGAAGAATACTTTGCTTACTCCTAGAGCAATTAAAAAGAAAAGTGGAGTCCTTACATTTTCCACCTTAGCTTACAAATAAGGAAAGAGTCAAATTCAGTTTGTTGGTATAACGTCACAAATTGCTTCATGCAGAAATAAAAATAAAGTTTACCTCCTGGCTCTAAGGGTTGTGTCCTTTTAAGGCAACTACAGATATGTAAGTGGTATTATGTAAATTGGGTCATGTGTCCACATTTGTATTGAAGAACATACTCAACATATCATTGGAAAACATTGGTTATAGAATAGTATTTATATGAGAACGTTACTTGAACTAATGACACTAAGTTGAAAACTTATCTTATTCCATCAAAATTTTCTTATTGCTTTATGTGCTGCCAAGTGTTCTTCATAAATTTACACATAGATTTTCTTCAGTGAACTGGATAGAAACTAAAACTGACTAAGGATTTCTGCCTAATGAGTGAAGCATGCTTGAGGCTTGTGTTGTTATCTTCTAGGGATATATATCTAAGCTACTGGCTATGTGTGTGGTGAAAGGCTTTCTCCTAAGTTCCCAAGACTAGAACAAACAAGATCATTTGATAACAAAGCACACACCTTATTATATTTTATCTATGTGGGATAATAAACATGTGAAAATAAACGATTTTATTTATAAGAAAACAATACCACCAAGAAAAGTGAGTATACATTAGAGAGACTGCAAGAACAACCTTAGGGATTTACTGTCTCACCTGATTATGTGATTATTATTTCTTGATATTGAAACTCTCCTCTTGTTATTCTTATTGTATGTAATCCAACACTGTTTATTATTATGTATTCAATGTGGGAAATCTAAATTCAAAGATGTCTAAAAATTTTTCTTTTTCAATCATAACATTGCCATTATCAAGGTCATTCTGGTCATCATCATCTTCAACAAATTATTATTAGCATCATAAGTGCTAATTATTGAAAGTCTGGTATATGTCTATGATTTTGTATTATTTGTATTTTAATAATTTTAATATTACGACTGTTCATGCATCCATGTTAAATTTTTGAATAAATAAAGAAACAAAAACAAAACTAAACCATAACAGGTAGCTTGATTATGTGATTATAACAAATTATTGAACAGATTTTTGAAGCATTGCCCATTTCTAACCAATATGAATTAACTTCCCTTCTCCCTGTCGTTACACACAAATACTTAAGGGTTTGAACAGAATTTTTTCAAGTAATATACTATAAATATTACTACTGCATCATGTGTATGTCTAAAATTACTTTGAAAATAATATATCCTACTTTCTATTGAAATATTAGTCATTTTACTCTAGGAAATATTTGGAAAAATAGACTATATCTTTGAAATGAAAAGGGTAAAAAATAGTAGCATAAAAGTTTTAGAGGGAGTGTATATATTCAGAAATATATATGTGTGTGTATAAATTTTGTATGTAGAAAGTCATACATTTTTAGAGGGAATTTGTCGTCATATATATATATATAAATTTATGTATAGAATTATGTGCATTATAGTGAAACAAACATCTTAAAATGTAATTAAAATAAAAAAAATCATCAAACCAAGTGCCGGTAACTCACGCCTATAATTCTAGCTCCTTTGGTGGCTGAGATCTAACAATTGTTTTCACATCTAGCCCAAACAGAAAAGTACATGTTAGATTCTTATTCTCCAATTAACCTTTCAAAAACAGAAATTATCCCTGTGCTTCAAGTTGTACAGTGCTGGCCTTGAGCACAAAAAAAGCTTAGGGACAATGCCCAGGACTTGTAAACAACAACAACAACAACATGTCTCACATTAATTTCACAAAAGCATTTTTTAACTGCTGTGATCATTTCTTAGAAACATGAATATATGCCCTTGGAAATTTTTAAGTAAAAAGTATAGAATATTTATGTCTATGTTAAACACATGACTATTTAGATTGTTTAAGATATTTAGGTAATGATTAGGAATTAAGTATAATGATAGGTAGGGAATAATTGGGACTGGTCTTTTATTCTGTTTTATGATAGTGATAAAATGATACCTCTAATGATTATATAAAATTACTCTTGCTTGGTATTTGAATTATAATAAGTGATAAACATTTTTGAAGTTTTTTTTAATTGTGAAAATACTGTACCAAGGGGTTATGATTACATGGGCAAGGTAATGAGTATATTTCTTTTCAAGCATTGTTGTCTCCTCCTTTGTTTCCTCTTCCCATCCCTTTCACCTCCCCCCCACACTGATCCCCACTCCCTCCCTCCCCCATTCCCAGGCCAAAATTGTAACATTCGTTTTTCGACATAACAAAAAATAACTTCAGTTTTCACTGTATTTTATATTGGTATAATTTGTAGAGGGTTAAGGAATAAACAAATTGTTTTAATAGGAATACAGGTGGAACAATTGCAACAATGAAATGTACAAGTCGTTATGTTGAAAAATGAACTTTACAACTTTGGGGGGGGGAGAGGATTGGGTAATGGGAGTCTGGGAAGTGATGGGAGGTGGAAACAAAGGAGGAGTCAACAATGCTTGATAAGAAATGTACGAATTATCTTGTCTATGTAATTGTAAACCAACTGTACTGCATTTTCACAATAAAAAAAATACCTCTCAGTCCTATCTCTCAACATCACAGGATTTAACTCTCCAATAAAGAGACATAAACTGTCTAGTTGGAATAAAAGCAAAATCCTTCTATCTGCAGCCTTCAGGAGTCACATCTTGCCAATAAAAAAAAACACATTTTGAAAGTGAAAGACTGGAACATAATCGACCAAGTAAATGACCCCCATAAACACGTGGGATTTGCAATGCTAATATCAGATAAAATAGACTTCAAATTAAAATTCGTGAGAAGAGAAAAAGAAGGTCGCTACATACTAATTAAGGGATCGGTCCTTCAGGAAAATATTACAATTCTAAATATCTATTTGTCAAACAATGGAGCATGCAAATTTATCCAAGAAACACTACTTTCCCTCAAAGCTCACATAGATACAAAGAAATTAATTGTTGGGGACTCTAACACACCACTATCCCCACTAGATATATCAACTCGGCAAAAACTCAGTAAACTGCAGATCTAAACAACTGCAAGGATCAACTAGATTTAATAGACATCTAACAAATATTTCACCCAGCAGTATCAGAATACACCTTTGTCTCAGCAGCATATACAACATTTTCAAAAACTGACCACACTTTAGGTCACAAAACAAAAGTCCAAATTCAGAAACATTGACGTTATACCTTGCATTCTCTCAGACCACAGGAAATAAAATTAGAATTCAGCGCCAAAAGCCACCAAAGAAATCCTGTAACACATGGATGCTGAACAACACACTGTTGAATCAGGAGTAAGTCATGTAACAGATTAGAAAGGAAATTAAAGTGTTCATGATATTCAACAAAAACAAGCACACAAATTACCAGTTCCCCTGGGACACAGAAAAGTCAGTACTCAGAGGCAAGTTGGAGATATATGAAACCAACAATTTAATGAGATATCTGCACCTCCTTGAAAAAGAGCAGCAAGATAAACACCAACCCAGTAGATGGAAAGAAATAATTAAAATTAAATGAGAATTAAATGAATTAGATTCCAAAAAAAAAAAAAACATAGAAAGAATCAACAAAACAAAGAGTTGGTTCTTCGAAAACATTAACAAAATTGACAGATCCTTAACAAATCTTATCAGAAAAAGAAAACTCACCCAAATAAATAAACTCAGAGATGAGAATGGAAACATCACCAGAGAAACAACCAAGATTCAGAACTTTATAAGGGAATATTTCTAAAAAATATGCTAATAAGTTTGAGAACAAGGCAAAAATGAACCTTTTCATAGCAAATATCGACATGCAGCTGAAACTAAACCAAGATGAGTTAAACGATTTTAACAGGCCCATATCAAGCATTAAGATAGAAACAGCAATAAGAGAAGTCCTATCTAAAAAAAGCCCAAGACCAGATAGATTTACATCAGAATTCTACAAGGCCTTCAACACAGAGCTCACACCAATACTACTCCAACTCTTCAATGAAATTGAAAGAGAAAGTTCACTACAGAACTTACTCAATGAGGGCATCAAAACCCTCATCCCCAAACCAGGCAGGGACTCATCAAAAAAGAGAAGTTTAAACACATTTCTTTGATGAACATTGATGCAAAACTTCTCAAAAAAATTTTGGTCAATTGACTTCAACAATTCATACAAAAAATAATACACCACGATCAAACAAGATTCATTTCAGGGATGCAAAGTTGGGTCAATATACGCAAATCAATTAATATAATACATTGCAACAAGAGGAAGTATAAGAACCACATGGTTATCTCAATTCCTTGAGAAAAAGCATTTGACAACATCCAACAATCCCTTTATGATGAAGGTTCTGGAAAAATTAAGAATCCAGGGAACATTCCTCAATAGAATAAAGGCTCTATAATGCAAACCTACAGCCAGCATTATACTTAATGGTGAAAAACTTCTTTAAAAAACCTCTTAAATCAAGAAGGGGACAACGGATTGCTGGGTCATGGGGAAGCTCTATGTGGAGGCTTTTGAGGAAACTCCATACTACTTTCCTAAGTGGTTGAACAAATTTACACTCCTACCAACAATGCAGTAAGGCTCCCTTCTGTCCACATCCCCTCCAGCATCTGTTGTTATTAGAGTTCTTGATATTAGCCATTCTAACTGGAGTGAGGTGGTATCTCAATGTTGTTTTGATTTGCATTTTTTTATGGCTAGGGAGGTTGAGCATTTCTTAATGTAACTATTGGCCATCCTTCTTTCCTCTTCAGAGAAGTTTCTCTTTAATGCTTTAGGCCACTTATTTATTGGGCAGTTGTTTCTTTGAAGATTTGTTGTTGGGGGATTTAATTTTTTGATTTCCAGGTATATTTTAGATATGAGACCCTTGTCCATTGTATGGCTAGTGAAGATCTTCTCCCAATCCGTGGGCTTTCTATTGATCTTACTATCTATGACCTTTGCCATGCACAAGCTCTGCAATTTCATGCAATCCCATTTGTCCAAACTTTCTTTGATTTGTCGTGTTTCTGGGTCTCCATTAAGAAAATTTCGGCCTGTGTGTCATTTATCCAAATGTTCACAAAGAAGACCACACTAAAGCTACCAGCAGGACTATGTTTATTGTAGCATTATTTACTATAGCGAAGATAAGGAACCAACCCAGATGCCCCTCAGTAGATGAATGGATCAAGAAAATGTGGTATATATACTCAATTGAATTCTAAGCCTCCATGGGAAAGAATGACATTGCCCCATTTGTTAGGAAATGGAAAGGCTTGGAAAAAATTATATTAAATGAAGTAAGCCAGGCCCAAAGAAACATACGTCCCAGTATCGTGTATATGTCTGAGTCAAGCAGAAAAGGTCAGATAATTTGATGTTAGGGAAATGAACCCTAAGATATTTATTCAAATGTTATTTTTTCCTTCATGCGATTGTTTCTAACACAATTGTAAAATTATTTCTTTGTTGCTTTGTATGTCCCTCCCTCACAGTATAATCCCTGCTTTCACTGTATTTGATGTCGGTATAATTTGTATAGGGGAAGGGAAAACAAATCGTTTAAATACGGATACACGTGGACCCATTGCAACAATGAGCTGTAAAAGTCGTTATGTCGAAAAAGAACGTTATAACTTTGGTGAGGGGGGGGATTGGGTGGGGGCCGAGGGGAGGATGGGAAGGGATGGGAAGGGGAAACAAAGGAGGAGATTACAATACTTGATAAGAAATGTATTCATTATCTTGCCCATGTAATTGTAACCCATCTGTAAATATTTTTACAATAAAAAAAGAAAGGGAAAAGGATGTCCACTCTCTCCAGTTTTTTTCAATTTAGTATTAGAATGCCAAGCTACAACAATAAGACACGGTGCAAACATAAAATGGATCCAAATAGGGAAAGATTAAGTAAAACTAGCCCTCTTTGTAGATGACATGATCTTTTATGTAAAGAATCCCATGAAATCCACTCCCAAAGTACTCATAGTGATTCAAAACTTTGGCAAAGTTGCAGGTTATAAAATTACAACTCAAAGACAACAGCTTTTCTCTAATCCAACAATGAGAAAAGTGTGGCTTAAACCAGGAAAACAATTCCATCTATAATAGCCCCCCCCCCAAAAAAAATAAAACACCTAGGAATTAATAAAAAATGAAGGACCTTTTTGATGGAAACATTTTGATTTTTGTCAGTCATGGGTCTTGAACTCTGGGCTTGGGTGCTGTCCTACAGGTCTTCAGCTCAAGGCGAGCTCTCTATCACTTGAGGCACATCACCACTTCTGGTTTTCTAGTGGTTTATTGGAGATTAGAGTCTCACAGACTTAACTTCCTTGGCTAGATTTGAACCATGATCGTCAGATCTCAGCCTCCTGAGTAGCTAGGATTACAGGCATGAGCCACCAGTGCCCGGCTGATGAAAA